>NC_053448.1:20019624-20138487 GCF_007990345.1 Gossypium hirsutum
TGCCGGTATATAATATTTTGTGTGTTTTATTGAATATTTATTGGTTAATTTAGTAATTGGATCTTAGGTGATCAATAGCCGAATGGTTAAAGTTAGTAAAAAGCATAAGGTGAATAAAAAAATAAATGTTGCCGGTATGCTTCTTTTGATATGAAACTATTAATGTTATGGGATATAAATAACTAGCAAGGTAATTAAACTAGTTGATTTATTTATTTAAGCTCAAGAACCTAAAGGAGAGGCGTCCAACAAGGGGAAATCGAAGGTCATCGAGTAGCGACTTGGAATTATTTTACCCAACATAAAGTAAGTCATTAAGCATATAGTTTGTATTAATTTAAATGGTCATAACGTCTATGTAATGATGCTGAATGGAATGATAAATATATATATACGTGTATGTATGTGGTGATGAAAGTGTTGAATGAAAAGAAAGAGGTGAGATGTATTGAGTTGTTGATCTCGGCACTAAGAGTGCGGGTATAACATTTATGATCATGAGATTGGCACTAAGTGTGCGGGTTTAAATTGTACAGCATAAGTGTGCGAGTTGATTATGTAGCACTAAGTGTGCGAGTTTGATTATGTAGCACTAAGTGTGCGAGTTTGATTATATAGCACTAAGTGTGCGAGTTGATTATATAGCACTGAGTGTGCGGACTTAATATATACTTTTGAATCACTATGGACACTAAGTGTGCGACATTATTGAGTTGATCACGGACAGCGGATCGGGTAGTACCTTGAGTTCGTGACTAATAGGCGTTATGTTTATTTGAAGTTGAGCTTGGTAAGTTTGAACCTATGTGACAATTATAATTGAAGTCACGTACATAAGATTATCGTGGAATAGGTGAAAGGTCGTTTAGTTGTATGATTGTAACGAAATAAAATGATGTATGAAATGCTCGAATATCCTATTGATTAGTATATGGAATGTGAATGCATGACTTGGTATGAGATTGAACCGATAGGTTTGAGGAACTATGGTATGGTTAGGTATGGATGGAGTAACTAGCCTCGTTCCATTTTGCTTCCTCTTGTGATAATGTTATTAATGGATGGTAGTGCATTGCTTATGATTACTGAGTTATATACTCACTCGGTGTTTCCTTGTCACCTATTTTAGGTTTCTTGGACTTGTCTCTTTTGCGTGATCGGGCCGTCATCGGAGTCATCACACCGGCTAGCAACTTTTGGTATCTTCTTTTTAGTCGGTCTAGGAGAACATTTCGGCATGTATAGGCTAATATGTTTTGTTGAAATTTGGTATGTAAACTTTTAGCCATGCGAAAAATGGCATAAATGTTCGTTTGGATTTGGTTTTATAACGTTAGGTCGTAAGTCTTGGTAATTCGATTTTTATGCATATGTCATGGCTGATTAATTTGGTGTTAAGATTCATGATATGGCAATAGTGTAGTAGGGAGATGTTTGACAATGATTAGCCTTTGTATGGCTAGTCATGATTATAATTTTGTGATATGTATGATGAATTACTAGTTAGATCAATGAGAAATCACGAAATGGGCATAGTTGCTTCAGTAACAGATGCTGCAGCAGCAGTGACGTGGGATTGAAACTTACAAAAATTAGTAGGAGTGGAATTAAATAGTGAATAAATTATGTAATCGAAGATCGATGAGTCTATTTCATATAGAAGTAACGAAATGATCATATGGACAGTATGTTAAGAGATATTCAGGTTCTCGTGAGACAGGGCCAGAACGGTTTCTGGGTTCCCTGTTCCGACTTTAGAAATTCATTATAAATTAACCAGAGATAATTAGGAGTCATTCCTTATATGTATAGATTTCTCTATGAGTCTAGTTTCTATAGAAACAAACAGCATCAGTATTGAAGCTCTGTGCAGGGAGTTATCCAAATCGTAATGCATGAAGGTCAGTGTAGTCGCACCCTATAATAGGGGAGAATTTAACTAATAAACTGTACTAATTGGCCCGACCAAAAATTCTACAAAAATTCTACCATATAGTTATATGAGTCTAGTTCCAGGGAAAATTTACGGAACTGGATTTAAGTTTCAGAACTCAAGATACGATTTTTAAAGCGACTAGTATGCAGATTGGCAGCTTGTCTGGGAAATGTCAAATAAGTGGTTTGAAGTCTGTTAACACCTCGTGTTCGACTCCGGTGACGGTCTCGGGTTCGGGTGTTACAATTTTATTGGTATCAGAGCTATGGTTTAGTCGGTTCTAGGACTACCATAGCACGTATGAGTCTAGCTATACATGCCTTAATGTTAATGTTTAAATGTGTGATGACTTCTGACGGTTAAAATTTTTGTTTTGATTAGTAAATGGATCCCGGTGTAGAGAGAACCTTGGCGGATGACGTTGAAAGTGTAGCGGCTGCTCCTGCACAAGGGACACCGCCTGTTGAACCTCAGTCATCTGTGAATAATCAAGGTGAGGGGGCTAAACAAGCCTTCTTTACCATGATGAATGAGTGGGTCGCGCAATATGCCCGAACCAATCCGGCTGTCCAACAATTCCCGAATTTGAATAATCCACCCCAAGAGCCCGTAATGCCATCAGTCATTGATCCTGTGAGGCTGAGTAAGCCTCCTGTAGACTTGATTAGGAAGCGCGGGGCTGAGGAGTTTAGGGCCATAGTTACTGATGATGCTGAAAGGGCCGAGTTCTGGCTTGATAACACCATTCAGGTGTTTGATGAACTGTCATGCACACCCGATGAATGTCTAAAGTGTGCTATATCCTTGTTGCGGGACTCAGCCTACTATTGGTGGAGGATCCTGATTTCCATAGTCCCAAACGAACGAGTTACTTGGGACTTCTTTCAAACGGAATTCTGAAAGAAATATATTAGTCAACGATTCATTGATCAAAAGCGCAAGGAATTCTTGGAACTCAAGCAAGGCCGTATGACAGTATCTGAATACGAACATGAATTCGTAAGACTCAGTAGGTATGCCCGGGAGTGTGTAGCTGATGAGGTTGCTATGTGCAAAAGATTCGAAGAAGGATTGAATGAAGATTTAAAGCTACTAGTGGGTATTTTGGAGATAAAAGAATTCGTAACACTAGTCGAACGAGCCTGCAGGGCGGAAGAACTTGGAAAGGAGAAGAAGAAGGCTGAATTTGAAGCTAGAGACTATCGTAAAAGATCGACGGGTAAAGCTCCGTTCTCAGCTGTAAAGAAGTTCAGGGAGGACACTAATAAGTCGAGGACGACTGCGGGAATTTCCATCAGAGCACGACCATCGACGGACTCCCGAGTTACTTCGGTAGCTAGTGTGGGCAATAATCGTCAAGAGAAACCTGAATGTCCCCAATGCGGAAGATGACACCTAGGCGAATGTTGGGGTAAGTCTACTAACAGGGCCTGTTACGGATGCGGTTCGAAGGACCACTTCATTAGAGATTGCACGGAGCTTGATGAGAAGAATAAGATTCAAGGTGCAAGACCTAGTGGAGTGAAAACTAGAGGTAGACCACCGAGAATTTTAGGAGGTAGGGGTGGTAGTCAGAGAGGGGCCTCTGATACGGCTGTTCGAGCCAAGAACCGTACTCCTGCTAGAGCATATGCCATTCGTGCACGAGAGGAGGCATCCTCCCCTGACGTCATCACTGGTACCTTCACTCTCTTTGATACTAATGTGATTGCATTGATTGACCCTGGCTCTACTCATTCATATGTATGCGAAACCTTAGCATCCAGTAAGACTCTACCTGTTGAGTCTACTGAGTTCGTAATTCGAGTGTCAAACCCTTTGCGTCAATATGTACTTGTTGATAAAGTGTGTAAGAGATGCCCTCTAATAATCCGAGAATCCTGTTTTCCGGCTGATTTGATGCTTTTGTCGTTTGACGAATTTGATGTTATTCTTGGTTTGGATTGGTTGACCGCGCATGATGCGGTTGTGAATTGCAAAAGCAAGACTATTGATTTGAGGTGCGCAAATAACGAGATAATTCGAGTTGAGTCTACGGACTTAAGGGGGTTGCCAGCTGTAATATCAGCAATGTTGGCCCAGAAATATGTAAGAAAAGGGTGCGAAGCATACCTTGCGTATGTACTTGATGACAAAGAATTAGAAAAGAAACCCGAATCTGTGCCGGTGGTTTGTGAATACCCGGATGTTTTTCCTGAAGAGTTACCGGGTTTGCCACCTGTTCGGGAGATAGAGTTTGGTATTGAGCTTGTACCTGGAACTACGCCAATTTCGATAGCTCCGTATCGTATGGCACTAACCGAGTTAAAGGAATTGAAAGCTCAATTGCAAGAGTTGACGGATAGAGGTTTTGCTCGACCAAGTTTCTCACCTTGGGGTGCACCAGTATTATTCGTGAAAAAGAAGGACGGAACCATGAGGTTGTGCATTGACTATCGTCAACTGAATAAAGTGACGATAAAGAATAAATATCCATTACCGCGTATTGATGATTTGTTTGATCAACTAAAGGGAGCCTCAGTGTTTTCAAAGATAGATTTGAGATCGGGTTATTATCAGTTGCGGATTCGAGATTCGGACGTACCCAAAACTGCTTTCAGAACGAGGTACGGTCACTACGAGTTCTTAGTGATGCCGTTCGGGCTCACTAATGCCCCTGCGGTATTTATGGATTTGATGAATCGGATCTTCAGACAGTATTTGGACCGGTTCGTAGTTGTGTTCATTGATGACATCTTAGTCTATTCAGGAGATGAGACCGAACATGCTGAGCACCTGAGATTAGTGTTGCAAATTTTGCGGGATAAGAAGTTATATGCTAAGTTCAGTAAGTGTGAGTTCTGGTTAAGAGAGGTTAGTTTCTTGGGTCATGTGGTATCCGCATCGGGTATTCGAGTTGACCCGAGCAAAATTTCAGCCATACTTAACTGGAAGCCTCCAAGAAATGTTACCGAAGTTCGGAGCTTCCTGGGGCCCGCCGGTTATTACCGACGATTTGTAAAAGGTTTCTCGATGATAGCCACACCAATGACGAAGCTACTTCAAAAGGATGCTAAGTTCGAATGGACGGAGAAATGTCAGAAAAGCTTCGATCAACTGAAAACTCATTTGACTGAAGCTCCAATTTTAGTGCAACCCGAATCAGGCAAAGAGTTTGTCATTTATAGTGACGCATCCCTACTCGGGTTGGGTTGCGTATTGATGCAAGAAGGTCGAGTTGTGGCCTATGCGTCGAGACAATTGAAGCCACACGAGAGAAATTATCCAACCCATGATCTCGAACTAGCCGCCATCGTATTTGCTTTGAAAATATGGCGACATTATTTGTTTGGCGAAAAGTGCCATGTATTTTCGGATCACAAAAGTATCAAATATTTGATGACTCAAAGAGACTTAAATCTGCGACAAAGACGTTGGCTTGAGTTGTTGAAAGATTACGAGCTTGTCATTGATTACCACCCGGGAAAGGCTAATGTAGTTGCGGACGCCTTAAGCCGAAAATCACTGTTTGCTTTACGAGCGATGAATGTGCACTTGTCTGTTCTACCCGACAATGTGTTAGTAGCTGAATTAAAGGCCAAACCATTATTGATTCATCAAATTCGTGAAGCTCAGAAAGTCGACGATGAATTGGTTGCAAAACGGGCTGAATGTATTCCGAATATGGAATCCGGATTTCAAATTGATGATGACGATTGTTTGAGGTTCAGAAGTCGGTTGTGTGTTCCAAGAAATTCAAAACTCATTTCGATGATTTGAACGAAGCTCATTGTAGCCGAATGTCAATTCACCCGGAGAGTACGAAAATGTACAACGATTTGAAACGTCGGTTTTGGTGGCATGGTATGAAACGGGACATCTCCGACTTTGTTTCGAGATGTTTAATATGTCAACAAGTGAAAGCGGAACATCAAGTGCCTTCAGGAGTACTTCAGCCGATCATGATACCCGAGTGGAAATGGGATCGAGTCACAATGGACTTTGTGTCCGGACTGCCATTGTCAGCAAGTAAGAAGGATGCGATTTGGGTTGTTGTTGATAGACTGACTAAGTCGGCTCACTTTATCCCCGTGCGTACGGATTTTTCATTGGATAAACTAGCCGAATTGTATGTTTCTCAGATTGTGAGATTACATGGAGTACCTATTTCTATCGTGTCGGATAGAGATCCGAGATTCACCTCGCGATTTTGGAAGAAATTGCAAGAAGCTTTGGGTACCAAGTTGCATTTTAGCACCGCTTTTCATCCACAAACCGATGGTCAATCCGAGCGGATAATTCAGATACTTGAGGATATGTTGAGATGTTGCATCCTCGAGTTTAGTGGTTCATGGGAACGGTATTTACCTTTGATTGAATTCGCTTACAACAATAGTTTTCAATCAAGTATTAAGATGGCACCTTACGAGGCTTTGTACGGTCGTAAATGTCGTACACCATTGTTTTGGACTGAGCTCGATGAAAGTAAAATTTTCAGAGTCGATTTGATTAAAGATGCCGAACAGAAAGTAAGGGTAATCCGCAAAAGTCTAAAGGCAGCCACGGATCGTCAGAAATCGTATGCAGATTTGAAACGAAAAGACATTGAATATCAGGTGGGAGATAAAGTGTTTCTTAAAGTTTCGCCTTGGAAAAAGGTACTCAGATTTGGCCGAAAGGGCAAGTTGAGTCCGAGATTCATTGGGCCATACGAAATATCCGAACGAGTCGGTCCAGTTGCGTATCGATTGATTTTACCCCCTGAACTTGAAAAGATTCACGACGTCTTTCATGTTTCGATGCTTCGACGCTATAGATCTGATCCTTCGCACATAATTAGTCCGTCGGAGGTTGAAATTCAAGCCGATATGAGTTATGAAGAAGAGCCGATGCGTATCCTAGCTCGTGAAGTGAAGGGGTTGCGAAACAAAAGGGTTTCGTTAGTAAAGGTGTTATGGCTCAAACACGGGATCGAGGAAGCTACTTGGGAAACCGAGAGCTCGATGAAAGAACGATACCCAAACCTATTTACCAGTAAGATTTTCGGGGACGAAAATTTCTTGAGTGGGGGAGAGTTGTGACAGCCCAAAATTGACCCTAGTCGGGAAGTGGTTTCGGGACCACAAAACCGAGTCATACTAATAATTAGCCATCATATTTTATGCTTATTATATGTATATATGCATGTGTGAAAATTTCATGCTTGAATTTTGTTAATTGTAAGTGAATTTTATTAAATAGGACTTATGTGAGAAAATTTAGAAATGTGCTAGGCAAATGTGAAGTGGCCTATTAATGCATGTTATGAAAATGATGGGTTTGCATGTCAAATTACCCAAAATGTGAGCTAGTGGCCGGCCATGCTATGGGTGGAAACATGTTGGGAACATGTTGGCTTAGTGTGTTACGTTAGAAAGAATAAATAAAAGGGTTAGTAATTAAGTAATGAAAAGGGAGGGGTGATGAAAACAAAGTTGTCTCATCCATCTCCCCCCCATTTGCCGTAGCTAGACAAAGAAAAAAAAAGAAAGAGTGTGTTCATCTTCCTTACCTTCTTGCAAAGCCGAAACAAAAGGGGAAAGAGGAAGGAATTTGTCTAGGGCATTCGGCTATCTTGGAGGTTAAATAAGGTAGGAGTTCATGTTATTTCTATTGATTTTTATGAGAATCTAGTAGTAGTCAAGCTCTCATTGTAACCCATATGTTGATTTTTCTTTAGTTTTGGTGACAAATTGTGCATACGGTATTATTGGATAAATGCTAAAAGGATGGTGTTTTGATATTTTGGATTGAAATATTAGAAAGGGGAAAATATGAGCTACCTAATTAGATATATGTGAATTTAAAAGATGGTATGAACAAATGTGGAGTTTTGCTAGCTTAGGATTATTCGGCCAAGTGTTTATGTGGTGGAAATTAAGTGTTAAATGGAATGAAAATGATATTATATGGGGGTATGTATATTCGGCCATATGAGTAAATATATAGATGATGTTAAATTTGATTATGTATAATGGGCCATATAGAGTACACATTGTGATATTAACTTTAATTCTCTATAATTGATCAAGTGGGTGATATTGGTTTATATGGTTGAATTTGAATTATGAATATGTACCTTGAAATAAAATATATCATCGACTATGTTACTTTGGAAGTAAGAATGCATTCGGCCTTGAGACAATTTATAAGTATTAGTTAAGGTTCTAATGTTTTGAACAAGAATGGTTGTAAGATGAAATGAAAATTATTAAAATATATATGAGTAATTAACAAGGGTGGTTGCCGTGTATATAATATTTATGTGTGTTTTATTGAAATATTTATTGGGTTAATTTTAGTAATTGGATCTTAGGTGATCAATAGCCGAATGGCTTAAAGTTAGTAAAAAGCATAAGGTGAATAAAAAAATAAAATGTTGCCGTATGCTTCTTTTGATATGAAACTATTAATGTTATGGGATATAAATAACTAGCAAGGTAATTAAACTAGTTGATTTATTTATTTAAGCTCAAGAACCTAAAGGAGAGGCGTCCAACAAGGGGAAATCGAAGGTCATCGAGTAGCCGACTTGGAATTATTTTACCCAACATAAAGTAAGTCATTAAGCATATAGGTTGTATTAATTTAAATGGTCATAGCGTCTATGTAATGATGCTAAATGGAATGATAAATATATATATATACGTGTATGTATGTGGTGATGAAAGTGTTGAATGAAAAGAAAAGAGGTGAGATGTATTGAGTTGTTGATCTCGGCACTAAGAGTGCGGGTATAAACATTTATGATCATGAGATTGGTGCTAAGTGTGCGGGTTTAAATTGTACAGCACTAAGTGTGCGAGTTTGATTATGTAGACTAAGTGTGCGAGTTTGATTATGTAGCACTAAGTGTGCGAGTTTGATTATATAGCACTAAGTGTGCGAGTTGATTATATAGCACTGAGTGTGCGGACTTAATATATACTTTTGAATCACTATGGACACTAAGTGTGCGACATTATTGAGTTGATCACGGACAGCGGATCGGGTAAGTACCTTGAGTTCGTGACTAATAGGCGTTATGTTTATATTTGAAGTTGAGCTTGGTAAGTTTGAACCTATGTGACAATTATAATTGAAGTCACGTACATAAGATTTATCGTGGAATAGGTGAAAGGTCGTTTAGTTGTATGATTGTAACGAAAATAAAATGATGTATGAAAATGCCTCGAATATCCTATTGATTAGTATATGGAATGTGAATGCATGACTTGGTATGAGATTGAACCGATAGGTTTGAGGAACTATGGTATGGTTCGGTATGGATGGAGTAACTAGCCTCGTTCCATTTTGCTTCCTCTTGTGATAATGTTATTAATGGATGGTAGTGCATTGCTTATGACTTACTGAGTTATATACTCACTCGGTGTTTCCTTGTCACCTATTTTAGGTTTCTTGGACTTGTCTCTTTTTGCGTGATCGGGCCGTCATCGGAGTCATCACACCGGCTAGCAACTTTTGGTATCTTCTTTTAGTCGGTCTAGGAGAACATTTCGGCATGTATAGGCTAATATGTTTTGTTGAAATTTGGTATGTAAACTTTTAGCCATGCGAAAATGGCATAAATGTTCGGTTGGATTTGGTTTTATAACGTTAGGTCGTAAGTCTTGGTAATTCGATTTTTATGCCATATGTCATGGCTGATTAATTTTGGTGTTAAGATTCATGATATGGCAATAGTGTAGTAGGGAGATGTTTGACAATGATTAGCCTTTGGTATGGCTAGTCATGATTATAATTTTGTGATATGTATGATGAATTACTAGTTAGATCAATGAGAAATCACGAAATGGGCATAGTTGCTTCAGTAACAGATGCTGGCAGCAGCAGTGACGTGGGATTGAAAAATTACAAAAATTATTAGGAATGGAATTAAATAGTGAATAAATTATGTAATCGAAGCTCGATGAGTCTATTTTCATATAGAAGTAACGAAATGATCATATGGACAGTATGTTAAGAGATATTCAGGTTCTCGTGAGACAGGGCCAGAACGGTTTCTGGGTTCCCTGTTCCGACTTTGGAAATTCATTATTAATTAACCAGAGATAATTAGGAGTCAATCCTTATATGTATAGATTCCTCTCTGAGTCTAGTTTCTATAGAAACAAACGGCATTAGTATTGAAGCTCTGTGCAGGGAGTTATCCAAATCGTAATGCATGAAGGTCAGTGTAGTCGCACCCTATAATAGGGGAGAATTTAACTAATAAACTGTACTAATTGGCCCAACCAAAAATTCTACAAAAATTCTACCATATAGATACATGAGTCTAGTTCCAGGGAAAATTTACGGAACTGGATTTTGAGTTTCAGAACTCAAGGTACGATTTTTAAAGCGACTAGTATGCAGATTGGCAGCTTGTCTGGGAAATGTCAAATAAGTGGTTTGAAGTCTGTTAACACCTCGTGTTCGACTCCGGCGACGGTCTCGGGTTTGGGGTGTTACAAAATGAAAAAGAAAAAGAAATTGAAAAAGAAAAAGAAATCGAAAAAGTGAGAGAAAAAGAAAATGAAGAAAAGAAAATTGAAAAAGGAAAAGCGAAAAAGAAATTGAAAGAGAGCTTGAAAAGAAATCAAGTGAAAAAGAAAGAGAGTCTATAAAAGAAACGAGTGAAGTGAGTAATCACGAAAAAGAGAGGAATTCTTTTGCTAACCCCCTTTCGAAATTACCTTGTGATTTTTCTTTGTTTCAGGTTTGCAAGATTCCATCCACGGATTGGTTCCAACTTCATTACCTTTCTACCGAGAGACGTTTTCAATTGATTGAAAGAGGTAAGTTGGAAGATAAAAATGATTGTCACATTTCCAATGGTAAGCAAGGTAAGGGTTCCTTGTTGAGCGAGTTTCAACTCATTTACTCACATGTTTATGACAAGATTGCTAAAAATTGTTTTTGCGAAATTGTTTTCCCCATTGAATTGGTTAATTTTCGTTCATCTATTATTTATGATTTTGTTTCAACTAGTGCTTTGAAAAGTTTTTTCTATGATAAGTTTGTTGCTGGCAATTTTATTGAAGGCGTTCGATTAGATCAGCATGAACAAAGTGTGATAGTGTGCGATAAAGATTATTCACATACAAAGTTCGATTTGTTTGATTATCATATTCTGAATGATGGTGATTACACCTTCCATGGTGGTAAGAAGTGTTTTCCTATTGATGAGTATGGTATTGGCAAGAATTTTACTGGAGTACGAATAAATCCGCACAAACAAATTTTGAACTCTTGTGATAAAAAGTTGGCATGTGAAACGCCTAGTCTACTTGTGTGTGGTGATAATTTGAATTTTCTATTTTTTTGCGTAAATTCCCCATGTTTGAACAAGTCTATTCGAATGAGATTTACGATGTATGAATGTTTGAACATATGCATGCTCAAATTCTTTTTGTTCCACTTGTGTGAATTGTTGGTAATTAAGAAATTCACACTGCATTTTGGAACGAGTGAACAATATCGTGTGTTCAACCCTGGAGTTCGCTATTCTGGTTCATCTTTGAGAGAAGGCAAGCATTGTAAATTTTGTTTGAATGACCAAGTAAACAATCGTTGCTTGTATGATGCTTTGTCACTAAGTTTGAAAACGAGACGTGTGAATCTTGTTGGCTTGTTAAGACAAAATCAAATTTTTGATTGTAGAGAATGTTGTTTATTTTTGTTTAACAGAATCAAGACATATGAATGTTTAAAGGCATGCTTGTTTAATTTTCTTTTGATCCGAATATGTGATAAGACGATGGCATGTAAAATGGTTAGTGCATTTGAATTTGAAGATGGTGTCTCAAATCTGCCTTGCTATATAAATTCTGCATGTTTAAGTAAGATTGATCGAGTGGAACTTAGATTACATGATCATTTGGAGGACTCCTTGATAAATTTTGATTATAAATTTGATTTGATTCTGATGCATCCTTTATTACCAAGTATGGAAAACCATTGTGAACAGGTAAGATCCACTTCTACATTTGATCCCGGCATTGGATTATGCATTCTAATTTTGAATAAGATTCTGAAAAGATCGTTTGAGTTTATAAATTTTAGTGTCACTAATTCGTTCCATTTCTATGTAGGTGACACTTTGGAATGGTTTCCTCCTAAAGAGGGAGGGCATGGAACTAAATCATTTTCTTTTCAAACCATTTGTGGTTCCTGGAGTTTTAAAACAATACTTTTCGAATCATGAACAAAAGGGCTTGTGATCTCGAAAAATTTTTCGCGAGCAAGTGCCCGATTTGAGGACAAATCGTCTTCAAGAGGGAGGGTATGATGTGATCTCAATCGCATCATGTTGTGGCACCACTCGTTGCTATCATGATTGGCCTAAACACGAGGGCCCCAAGTGCAATATGAAGCTCAATCTCAGCTCAACAAGCTCAATCTTAGTTTTTCCCAGCTCGATTTAGCTCACATGAGCTTAATTTAGCTCGTTTGAGCTCAATTTAGCTTACTTTAGCTCGTTTGAGCTTGGCTTAAGTTTATTTCAACTCATTTATTTTAATGTCTGAATAAATTAAGTAATTTATTAATTTAGCTTAAATTACTACAGCTCATAATTATGTTTTGACTTATTACATGTTTTAAATGTGTCTTGGCCGAATTTAATATGTCTTGTTAAGACTTTATTAAATTTTTCTAATTTAATTTATGTTTAATTAGTGTGTCTAAATTATATTAATGTTTGTTCAGCTGAATTTTATGTGATTTAATTTTGGTTCATGTGTTTTTGTAGGTGAGTTGAATTTGGAGAGTAATTAAACAAGGTTCATGCATGATAGGTTCAATGTATGGGACGGTGCATGTAAGGCCTCTTTCAATGAATGGTGGCTGATCCATTTGGCTCCCCAAGGCACCTATTTGGCCAAAAGGTGTCCAGCAACTTAAAGCACAAGCTTGGCCGATCGTATTCCCAAGGCAGCATCTAAGCCATTCACACCTCAATTTGACCAATCAGCTCCTATACATGTATGGGTGGATTCATGAACGTCCAAAGGGAGGGAATATTACCTTAATTCATCACATTGAATGTATAATGTACATGTACAAAGGGGAGAACGAATTTACAAGGTACATGCTTCCATTCATGAACCAGCCCATCATTAAAGTTTTAATTAAGAGAGATGCATAACCCATGCACCTAGCATTCGTCCAAGAGGAGTTGGATATGAATTGAAGATGCACATTCATGGAACAAGGAAGCTTTCTTATTGGTTAAGCATGCATGAACGGGTTTTGGGAAGAAACATGATTATTCAACCATGCATGAACTTACACTATCCATGAACAGAGATTTAATGCTTGAAGTGTGAACATTTTTAATTGTTGTGTGAACACATTAGTAGCTGAATTTTAATAGGCATTAGAGAGCCTATAAATAGTTTATTTTGTTTATTGTAAAAGGTTACAGAATTTGGTTATTGAAAACTTGATTGTGAGGTTTCCTCCTATCTTATTTCGTACGAGTCTCGTTCTGACTTATCTAGCTCGCTAGTGGCGTCAACCCGACTTCTTGAACTTATCACCATCCTGGTGTGGCGTTCATCCACCTTTTTATACCTTTGGTTCCTACCTCTCTATAGGTAACGGGTCAAGGTCCATCTTCGACAATCCATTTAATCCACCTTGAGCAATATAAGTCCCGAGGCAATACTTCATATAGTATTGAATCGTTCTTCGCTTGAGTTCTATTTTTCCATTCCATTTTAACTATTAAATTATAAACAATATTTCTTTATTTCACCGAGCCTATCAAACATCTATCCAAACCATCTTTTGAACCCATTTTCTCAACTTCCACTATAAAAAAAATCATCTAACTCCATCTATCTACAAAATCGAACAAACTTCTCGTCGACGATCGGGCAATCAAGTGAATCGACTCAATCAATCGGGCCGGATCACATCACATTACGACTTTCATTTCGGCCCAAGTAGAGATTGGCCGCTCTCCGTTCCTTCTCCGACTCGTAGTAAGTTGATCCCACCATATCATCGCATAGTCGAAAAACTCAATTGCTGCCAATTTCACCTTTTTGTTCTCCTAGTAGTTGTGACACTCGAAGACCAACTCAATTTTCTTCTCCCACTCTAGGTAGGCTTTTGGGTTGAATTTCCCTTAAAATGGGGGAATGGATAGCTTAATATTCTTTAAATCATCATCAGCTTGACCTCATTCTCTACGACCTCTATTCCTTTGACCCCGTCGTCTCTCGCTTTGATTCGATGCTTGGTCACTTTCCATCTCGCTTGGCTCATAGAGTTCATCTTCAGGAAGTCTTGGTCGCCCTTGCTCCCGTCTTGGTCCTTGAGGGATTCCTTCTCGTGTTTCCCTTCCTTCCACTCAATCTAACCTCTCATTGATGGATTCAAGCTCATTTCGAAGCATTCGTTGAAATTCTCTTAAGAGGGCTTGTTGGCCTAAATCGAGAACTCCTCCTCCTCCAAGAACAACATTTCTTACCGGTGCGTTTACACTCGTGTTTACACTCTTTTGGCTTTTACCTCCACTCAGATGTGCTAACACACTCGTGCATTTTTCCTCTCTTTCTTCTCTTGTAATTTCGTATAAGACTCGGTAAGGCTAAATCTTTAGTGTAGAGGGTCGGTTTCAAAGGGTTACAAAGGACGGTAGATGTAATGGTGATGGGTAGGCTTGAAATAAAGGTAGAAATGGGTTTAAGTGTGGCGCAAAAGGTTGATCAAAGACTTGAAAGAACTTTTGCTGATCGGGAATTCAACCAACATACACTTTTGCAACTGACTCCACAACAAGTGCTGATTCGTCTAAGTAGTCCTTGGAAAACTTCGAGAGGCAAACTTGAGAGGAAAAAGGCAAAAGTGTGGTGAGACTATCCGAGAGAACAAAAGCCAAATTGAGTGAACTTTTCTTTGTGAGAGAAGTGTGAGGATTGTTGAGTGATTAAAATTCCATCTCTAGAAGTCTGGAAAGGAATCAAATGAACGGAGTTGGAATGCGGCCCATTCGCAATGCTACTGGTGGAGCAGTTCTTGATTTGACGTTACAAGCTCTCATGCAAGAAATGGAGAGGCTGTTCGATCGTAAACTTGAGCCCATCGAAGATCGACTATTTCAAGTCAAAACTCGAGAACAACGCGAATGAACCCTCAAAGTTGCAAGGCATGGGTACGGGTGTCCAAACCAAAATTGGGAAGATCCCTATGATTCAAGCGAGCAAGAAAGTGACCACTCATCTGCTCGAAGTGTACGACGTCGGGCCCAACAAAACTGGGGTTATAGAGAAAGAGATCGTCTCAATGACAATCTCAAGAACATCAAAATGACTATACCACCATTTCAAGGGAAGAACGACCTCGAAGCGTATTTGGAGTGGGAGAAGAAAATTGATCTTGTCTTTGAGTGCCATAACTACTCGGAGAGCAAGAAGGTAAAGCTCGCAGCCATAGAATTTTTTGATTACGCAACCGTATGGTGGGATCAACTCGTGACGAGTCGAAGAAGGAACGGGGAAAGGCCTATTTCGACTTGGGTCTAAATGAAGTCAGTCATGAGAAAACATTTTGTTCCATCCTACTATCATCGAGATTTGTATCAGCGGTTACAAAATCTCACACAAGGCAACCGGAGTGTCGAGGATTATTATAAGGGACGGAGGTTGCTATAATAAGGGCCGATGTTGAGGAAGACCGTGAGGTGACGATGGCTAGATTCCTAGCGGTATTGAACCGTGACATCACCAACATAGTAGAATTATAACACTATGTTGAAGTGATGGACATGGTCCACATGGCGATCAAAATCGAGAAATAATTAAAGCAAAAGGGAGACAACAAAATGTATCCTACCTCTTCTACCAACAAGTGGAGTCAAGGGACTAATAAAGCCCCTATGTGTCTTAAGGAGCCTGTTGCAACCACCAAAGGCAATACACTGAGTGGCGAGGCAAGTAAAAGTAAGAATGATTCTGTTTCTAATCGTTCTCAGGATATTAAATGTTTCAAGTGCCAAGGGAGGGGACACATCGCCAGTCAATGTCCCAACTGACGAGTGATGGTGGTCAGACCAAACGGTGAAATCGAGTCGGAGGAAGAAAAAGATGAGGAGCCTGAAATCTCCACCAACGAAGAAGAAGAACTTGAATATCTTGTCGAAGGAAAAATTCTCGTTGTCAAAAGAAGTTTAAACATTCAAAGTGTTGGAGACGAGAGACAGCAGGAAAATATACTTCACACTCGCTGCCATATTCAAGGCAAAGTGTGCTGCATGATAATCAACGGAGGGAGTTGCACCAACGTTTTTAGTAGCATGTTCGTAGAAAACCTCAGCTTAGCCACAACGAAACTCCCAAATCCTTACAAATTACAACGGTTAAACGATGGTGGTGAACTTAAAGTGACCAAGCAAGTTGTAGTGGCATTTTCGATCGACAAGTACCAAGATGAGGTAGTATGTGATGTCGTGCCCATACACGCAGGACACCTTCTGTTGGGGCATCCATGGCAATTCGACTGGTGTGTGATCCATGATGGCTATACAAATAGATGCACGTTCAAACACCTCGAGAAGAATGTGATACGATCTGTCTCAGTGTTGAGTCGAGTCATATTTTAGTTGCCCGATCATCGACGAGGAAGTTTTGTTCGGTTTCCAAAATGGATGAATTTTGGTTAAGTATGGAATTGTATGTTGGAATAAGTTCAAGGTGGCAAAAAGATAGATGGATTTTAAAGGGAATAACTTTGGATGGGCTCGGTTTAGCAAAGAAGTAGGATAGAAAAAGTAAGTGATGGAGATGAATAATAGAACTTAAACAACAAGAAAGATTCGATACTATAACGAGTATCGCCCCAAATCTTATATTGTTTAAGGTGACAGTTGGGAATAGGTTGATGGACCTCGACCCGTTACTTAGCAAAGTAGGAACCGAAGGTATATTTAGATGGATGAACGCCACACCAGGTTGGTGATAAGTTCAAAAACAAGTTCAGGATGATGCCACTAGCTCGCTAGATAAGTCACTTGAGACTCGTACGAAATTGGAGAGGAAGTTAACCTCACAGAAACAAAGTGATAGGGGGTTGCACGCGGACCAAGATCGAGTTGCCAAGTCACGAAAAACTCCTATGAAAATGCTAAATGCTTGGATCTGAAACGAAATAGAAAAAAACTAAATCCTAGAATTCCAGATCTAAAACAAAAACCCCAAAACAATAAAGAATCAGCCAAGAACCAAAACACTTATTAATAGGGGATTCTTGGAATCCAAGAACATGAAATTGAACTTCAAGAAAGAACCCAATCAGCCGAATCTGATAATTGAACACAAAACAGCAAGTTAATTCAAAAACTCAGCCAACTGAATTGAATCAGAGATAGGATAATTGGGCGGCAAGATCAATTGCAAATTATGAGTAGAAAACATTTTCTTGCTGCCAAGAAGAGAGCCAATCAGCTTCTTGAAGATTGAAAAGGGCTGGAAAAGCAACAAGAACGAATAAAACAAGTTAATCAATGAAGCGGCACAAGCAGAAAAAAATCTAAAGAAAAATAAACAGCAATAAAGATAAGGAAAAGTCCTAAGAAGCCTTGAAATAAAAAAAAAGATTTCACAACTCCCTTCAAACGGCTCTAATCTCCCCTCCAATGAAGAACAATGGCAAGAAGAAGGCTGAAGAGCTCCCACAATCAAAAAGATTGTTAAAACTACTTTTAAAGAAAACTCAAGAGAAAATTCTTGGAGAAAACTCAAAGAGAATTTTCACTCAACAAAATCTAATTTCAATGTATAATTCAATATGTTGTTCAATGTAATTGATACGAGTCACAAAGGCCCAACACAAGCAAAAGAACGTAATGGGCTCAAATTACCACAAGGCCCAATAACGAGGTCAAAGGCCAGACAAATGCGTTCAAAACTAAATGGAACCATTCAAGAATTTATTAGCAAGGCCTTAGATGTGTACATGAAGGAAAAAGAAAATCAAGATTCACTTTCTAGTTTTCAAGAAAATCAAGAAACCGAATCTTGGTCCAATTTTGCTGTTTGGAGTGATTTCAAGAATCAAGAAAATCAAGATTTCAAATCTTGGAAATCTTGCAGCTAAGGCGCATTGGATCTTCGTTACGAGCATCAACAAACCAATTTCAGAAGGAAACGGACTACAAGCCCAAGTTCTTGAAGGCAAGGCCCAATAAGATGTTTCAAGCCCAATCAAGAAAGTTAAATGAGACTTAGTTGAAAATCAGGCCAAATTGTCAAAGTGGCCCAATTTGTAAAATTTTAATTCTTTAAATACCTAGTTTAATTTTTAGACTTTATGATTAATGCTTATGTAAAAAATTCAGCCCAAGCAGCCCATTAAATGCCTTGGCTGAATTTTTCCCTCTAAATTTAATAATTAGGTTTTTTTTAGTTTTCTAATAAGATTAGGAAAATAGTTAGAAGGCCTATTAATAGGCTTGGCCGGCCACCTTGTGAAAACACTTGAATAATACATTGAAATCAGATTTGTTTTGTTGAGTGAAAATTCTCTTTGAGTTCTCCAAGAATTTTCTCTTGAGTTTTCTTTAAAAGGAGTTTTAACAATATTTTTTTTGTGGGAGCCATCTTCAGCCTTCTTCTTGCCATTGTTCTTCATTAGAGGGAAGATTAGAGCCGTTTGAAGGGATTTGTGAAATCTTTCGGGATTTCAAGGCGTCTTAGGACTTTCTTTATTTTCTTGTTGTTCATTCTTCTTTATTAATTTCTGCTTGTGCTGATTTATTGATTAACTTGTGATTAATTGTTCCTATTGCGTTTTAGCCATTCCAAACTTCAAGATCCTATTTGGCTTCATTCTTAGGTATCAAGAAAGGTTCTTCATTCATAATTTCCAGATTTCTTGCCGCCCAAGTATTTCTTATTCTATTCGATTTGGGTTTCTTGATCTGACAAGTTTAGTTCTCTGTTTTCTGTTTTCGTTGTAGCCAATTTGTTTATAGATCTCGTGGGACTTTCCTATGACTTGACGACACGATCTTGGTCCGCGCGCAACCCCTTATCATTTTGGGTGTTCTTGGTTGATTTCTAAACTGATCTCCTTTTAAAAACATTAAACAACAGTTTTTACCCAGAAAAATTTTTGGAAAAAAATTCATTTGAGTGGGTAAACGTTTTCCGATTAGTCTAAAATTTTACATGCATATTTGTGACACTGTGATAGAATATTAAAAAATATTTCCTACATAAAAATCAGTAGAAAAAGTCAAAAAAAATTGAAAAATATGAAACCAAGAAAAAAATTTAAAAAATATTCAGCAGGTTGAGTTTAGTACCGAAACTTTATAGATCAAATATAAAATATTTAAGGACATTCCAGTTTAAATTTCCTGATTTGTGGAGATCAAGAACACCTCGAACGAAGTTGTCAAGTTACTTCGCAGTTTTTTCGGGTTTTCGGATATCAGCAAATTTTATTGATTCTTAGCTGTAGGTTTTCATTTGTTTTGCTTTTATTCTTCCTTTACACTATCTAACACCTTTTTGTCTCTTGTGTTAGTAGGATTTAAAAGTGTGCACAATTCTTCCTCGGTGCAACACAAATCAATTGGTGTCTTGTCACTTTTTGGACTCATAGTGCAATTAGGATTATTTGGTAGTTATGGTTCATATACTTTCTAATTGATTGATATAGACTCTACTAAAGAACTCACAAGACTGAATTCTACCTCTTTGAGAATTTGATTTTCCTTTTTGAGTGATTAACGGTGAGGTTTGTTAATTTTTTTTTGAGTATTGAGTGTTTGTTTTGCAGGTTTTAAAATAAGATGTCTAGAATTGGTCAAGTCAATGATGAGAATAATGACCATAATAAGGTCCGTGTAGTTCGCCGCACCCTTAACATCCAAATGAGAGACGATGTTGATAATCAAAGGACCAATATTTTCCATTTTAGGTGTTTTATAGAAGGTAACTTGTGTTCACTTATTATTGATAGTGGGAGTTGTTCGAATATAGTGAGCACTTATTTGGTGGATTCTTTAAAGTTACCTTGTACCGAGCACCCTAAGCCGTATCACCTTCAGTGGCTTAATGAATGCTCAGAAGTTAAAGTTACAAAGCAAGCCTTGATCACTTTTAAGCTTGGGAATTACGAGGATGAGGTATGGTGTGATGTGGTCCCAATGCATGCGACACACTTGCTCCTTGGACGGCCTTGGCAATTTTATCGTAATGTTACACACCAAGGTAAGCTCAATAGATACTCCCTTGTGTTTAAAGGCCGAAAATTCACTTTTGATCCTTTAAATCCCAATGATGTATATAAGGATCAATTAGAGATGATGAAATTTTGTGAGGGGGTGAGGGAGAAAGAACAAATACAAAAGACAGAGAGAAAAGAGGCCAGTAGTGAAAAAAGTCAAAATATAAATGGCCCAAAGGTGAGTGAATCCGCAAGTGGTAAAATTAGAGTGAAAAATTTGATGGCAACAAAAAAAGATGTGCGGAGAGCCCTACTGATATGAGATCAA
Source organism: Gossypium hirsutum (assembly GCF_007990345.1). Taxonomy (NCBI): domain Eukaryota; kingdom Viridiplantae; phylum Streptophyta; class Magnoliopsida; order Malvales; family Malvaceae; genus Gossypium; species Gossypium hirsutum. The sequence continues at coordinate 20,040,069 of NC_053448.1, forward strand.
AGGCCCGAAAAATGTGTTCCAAACTAAATGGGACCATTCAAGAGTTTGTTAACAAGGCCTTAGATGCGTACACAAAAGAACGGGAAAATCAAGATTTCAAATATTGGGAATCTTGGTCCAAGAAACCAAATCTTGCAACCAAAGCGCATTGGATCTCCATTACGAGCATCAACGATTCAATTTCAGTAGGAGATGGATTACAAGCCCAAATTCTTGAAGGCTAGGCCCAATAAGCAAATTCCCAGCCCAATCAAGAAATCTACCTATACTTAGTTGAAAATCAGGCCAAATTGTCAAAGTGGCCCAAGTTGTAAAGTTATTTATTTATTTATTTATTTATTTACTTTAAATTTTTAAGTCAATATTCAGTCCAAGAGTCCCAGATAAAATGACCTTTGACCGAATTTTCATATTAAAATAATTAGGAGTTTTTTTTATTTTAGTTTTCTAATTAGATTAGGACTAGTTATAAGGCCTATTTAAAGGCATGGCTGTCCACCTTGTTAAACACTTATCATTATTATTAAAATTTCAGATTTGTTGAGAGCAGAATTTTCTTTGAGTTTTCCCCAAGATTTCTCTCTTGAGTTTTCTTTAGAAGTTGTTTTAACAATCTTTTGATTGTGGGAGCCATCTTCAACCTTCTTCTTGCCATGGATATTCTTTGGAGGGGAGATTAGAGCCGTTTGAAAGGAGTTGTGAGATCTTTCGAGATTTCAAGGCTTCTTAGGACTTATCTTTTAATTTCTTACTGTCAATTCTTTCTTTATTTCTACTTGTGCTGAATCATTATCTAATCTATTTTTTGTTCTTATTGTGTTTTCAGCCTTTTTCTATCTTAAGGAATCAGCCCAAATTTTCCCAATTTCTAGGGTTTTTCCACACTCTTTTTGGGTGAAATTAGATTGTCGAAATTTGGGGAAAACTATCTTGGTGTTCAATTGGGCAGAATCACAATCTCCTTGAGGGTTTCAAGAACCCTAACACTTATTTCTATTCTCAATTTGATTCTTTGCTAATTTGGGGATTTAATTTTAGATCTGATTAGTTTAATCTTATTCTTTGTTTTTAATTTTCAGATCTGTTCGTTTAGAGCTTTCGTAGGAGTTTCTCGTGACTTGGCAACTTGATCTTGGTCCGTGCGCAACCCCGTATCATTTGGTATCAGATTTTGAGCGTTTTGGGTGTTCTTGGTTGATTTCTAAACTGATCTCTATTTTTTAAAGCACAAACAGCAGTTTTACCCAGAAAAATTGTTCAAAAAAAATTCATTTGGGTGGGTAAACATTGTCCGATTGATCTGAAATTTTACATACATATTTGTGGCACTGTGATTGAATATAAAAAAATTAGTCCCGCAAACAAATCAGTCAAAAAAGTCAAAAAAATAAAAAAATATGAAATTCAATAAAAAATTAGAAAAAGATTCAGCGGGTTGAATTTTGTGCCCAAAATTTCCAGATCAAAAATTAAATATTTAAGGACATTCCAGATTTAATTTCGTGATTTTTTTATATCAGGAACACCTCGAACGAAGTTGTCAAGTTACTCCGCAGTTTTTCGGGTTTTCTGTTTTAGCAATTTTTATTGATTCTTAGCTGTAGGTTTTCATTTGTTTGCTTTTTATTCTTCCGTTACATTATCTAACACCTTCTTGTTTCTTGTGTTAGTAGGATTTACACGTGTGCACAACTTCTTCCTCGGTGCAACACGAATCAATTGGTGTCTCGTCAGTTTTTGGCATCCTAGTGCAAATTAGGATTCTTTGGTAGATCGGTTCAGCCACTATCTAATTGATTGAGATAAACTCTCCTAAAGGACTCACAAGACTGAATTCTAGCTCATTGAAAATTTAAATTTTCCTTTTGAGTGATTAACGGTGAGGTTTGATAACTTTTATTTTTGAGTGTTGAGTGTTTTGCAGGTTTTTTTAAAAAAAATGTCTACAGGTGATAATAATGGTGACATATTTAAAAAATTCCAACAACAGTTGGATGAACAGGCTGCTGCTCTTCGAGCTTTGACTGCTACCATCAGTGAGGTGCGATTGAATCAAGAACCTCAATATCGAGATCCAATCAAAGAAGATAGGGATAACCAACCCCAGAGGCGCGGCCCTCGATGTGTCACTAGAATGGATGATGATTTTCATGATAGTGGGCAACCTTCTTTGGCAAAACCGAAATTCACAATTCCCCAATTTCGTGGTAAGAATGATCCTGACGCTTATTGTGAATGGGAATCTAAGATTGAACTTATGTTTCGGTATTATAAATGTCCGGATGATGAAAAGGTAGCGTTAGAAACACTGGAATTTTCTGATTATGCATTAAGTTGGTGGACTCAACTTGGGGTAAACCGCCATCAGAATTATGAAGGTGAGATTTCGACATGGGATGAGTTGAAACAGATTATGCGTAAAAGGTTTATTCCACCTCACTACTATAGAGAAATTAAAACAAAGCTGAGAAGACTTATCCAAGGTAGTAGGACGGTGGATGAATATTTTAAAGAGATGGAGATGCTCATTCAGAGAGCTAACATGGAGGAGGATGAAGAAACAACTATGGTTCGATTCATTGATGGTTTGAACAGGCCGATAGCTAATACATTGAGGCTACAAACTTATATTGATTTGGAAGAAGCAGTTCACAAAGCCATTGAGATCGAGCAACAATTAAAGGAACAAAGGTTTGGGTCATTCTCTACTTCACAATATTACCGAGGTAACAATTCCAATTCTGATTTTAAGAGTTCAAAACCACCTTTTGCTACTAATAAGTCTTCTTTGAGTAACAAGCAGTCAGATTGGAAAAAGGGGCTCCTGCTAAAACGCAAACACCTTCTAAGCAGCCCAATTTAGGTGATTCGAGTGTGAAGAGGACTCGTGAGGTTGAATGTTTTAAGTGCAAAGGGCATGGTCATTATAGTAGGGAATGCCCTAACACGAGATTCCTTCTTCTAAAAGATAATGGTGAGTATACTTCCAACTCTGATAAAACAGATCCAGATATGCCAGAACTTGTTGATGACAGTGATAATGGCGAAGAGTTGGTTGAACCACCCAGAGAAGGGGACTTTGCTGATTTTCAATGCCTTGTAGTTCGTCGAACCCTTAACATTCAAATGAAAGATGATGATAGCCAAAGGGCCAATATTTTCCATTCTCGGTGTTTTATTAAAGGTAACTTATGTTCACTCATTATTGATAGTGGTAGTTGCTCAAATGTGGTGAGTAGCTATTTGGTTGATTCTTTAAAGTTGCCTTGCACCAAACACCCTAAGCCATATCACCTTCAGTGGCTTAATGAATGTTCCGAAGTTAAAGTTACGAAACAGTCCTTGGTCACTTTTAAACTCGACAATTATGAGGATGAAGTATGGTGTGATATAGTCCCAATGCATGCAGCACACTTGCTCCTTGGACGACCTTGGCAATTTGATCGCGATGTTACACACCAAGGTAAACTTAATCGATACTCCCTTGTATTTATAGGTAAGAAATTCACTTTTGCTCCTTTAAATCCTACTGATGTATATAAAGATCAATTGAGGATGATAAAATTTTGTGAGGGGGTAAGGGAGAAAGAGCAATTACAAAAGACAGAGAGAAAAGAGGCTAATAGTAGTGGAAAAAGTCAAAATTTAAAAAGCCCAAAGGTGAGTGAATCCTCTAGTGGTAAAATGAGCGGAAAAAATCTTTTGGCAACAAAAAAGATGTGAAGAGAGCCCTACTTAATAAACAGCCTTGTATCCTTGTGAGGTTTAGGCAAAATTATTTATCTTTATCTAACATTAACGAAAATTTGCCTAGTGTGTTTCAATCTCTTTTGCAGGATTATGAGGATGTTTTTAGTGAGGCCCCTAAAGGTTTACCACCTTTACGAGGGATAGAACATCAAATTGACTTAGTACCAAGAGCTTCAATCCCAAATCGACCAGCCTATAGATGCAATCTCGAGGAGACAAAGGAATTGCAAAGGCAAGTTGAGGAATTACTAGACAAAGGGTACGTTCGTGAAAGCCTAAGTCCTTGTGTTGTTCCTGCCTTATTGGTGCCAAAGAAAGATGGTACATTTCGTATGTGTGTTGACTGTCGCCCAATCAATAAGATAACGGTAAAGTATCGACATCCAATCCCTAGACTTGATGATATGCTTGATGAATTACATGGTTCAATAATATTTACAAAAATTGATTTAAAAAGCGGTTATCATCAAATTCGAATGAGGGAAGGGGATGAATGGAAAACAGCTTTTAAAACAAAATTTGGATTGTATGAATGGTTAGTTATGCTTTTCGGCCTTACTAATGCACCTAGTACATTTATGAGATTAATGAATCATGTTTTAAGGCTTCACTTGGGTAAATTTGTAGTAGTTTACTTTGATGATATTTTAATTTACTCCAAGTCATTAGATGATCATGTTTTCCATGTTCGAACTGTTTTGGATATTCTGCGAACTGAAAAATTATTTGCCAACCTTGATAAATGCACATTCTGTTGTGATAAACTAATATTCTTAGGTTTCATAGTTAGTGCTCAAGGTATTCATGTCGACGAGGACAAAGTCAAGGCAATTAAGGAGTGGCCGACTCCTAAATCGGTAACTGAGGTGAGATCTTTCCATGGTTTAGCTAGTTTTTATAGACGATTTGTGAAAGATTTCTCTACTATTGCTGCCCCATTGACAGAGGTTATAAAGAAATCAGTGGGTTTCAAATGGGGTGAAACCCAAGAAAAGGCCTTTCAAACTCTAAAAGCTAAGTTATGTTCTGCTCCTTTGCTTAAATTACCTGATTTTGCTAAAACTTTTGAACTTGAGTGTGATGCTTCAGGAATTGGAATCGGCGCCGTTTTAATGCAAGATAAGCAACCTATTGCTTATTTTAGTGAGAAATTGAATGGTGCACAGTTAAACTACTCGACCTATGACAAAAAACTATTAGCGTTAGTTCGTGCACTTCAAGTATGGCAACATTACTTGCTACCCAATGAGTTTGTCATACATACAGATCATGAATCCCTTAAATGGTTAAAGGGACAAGGTAAATTGAGTAAACGGCATGCCCGATGGGTAGAATTCATTGAAACATTTCCTTATGTAATACAATATAAAACAGGTAAAGATAATGTAGTTGTAGATGCTTTGTCTAGACGATATGCTTTAATAACTACATTGAATGTTAAAATCTTAGGGTTCGAACATATTAAGGAGCTATATGATGATGATGCTGATTTCGGCCATATCTATAGGAATTGTGGACATACTACTTTTGAAAAATTTTATCTTGTAGATGGCTTTCTTTTTCGTATAAACAGGTTATGCATACCAAAGTGTTCCATGAGAGACTTATTGATTCATGAGGCCCATAGTGGGGGTTTGATGGGACATTTTGGAGTGGCCAAAACACTAGACATCTTGCAAGAACACTTCCATTGGCCACATATGAAAAAGGATGTCGAAAAGGTATGTTCCAAGTGCATTACATGCAAACAAGCAAAATCGAAGGTAATGCCCCATGGCCTTTACACTCCTTTATCGATTCCTACTTCCCATTGGGTAGATTTATCCATGGATTTTATTCTATGTTTGCCTCGAAATAAGAAAGGAAGAGATAGTATATTTATTGTTGTTGACAGGTTTTCAAAGATGGCACATTTTATTTCTTGTCACAAAACAGATGATGCTACACATGTGGCAAACTTATTCTTTAAAGAGGTGGTAAGACTTCATGGCATCCCTAAAACAATTGTTTCTGACAGAGATGTCAAATTCCTTAGCCACTTTTGGAAGGTATTGTGGGGTAAGCTTGGTACTAAATGATACGGGGTTGCGCGCAGACCAAGATCGAGTTGCTAAGTCACGAGAAACTCCTACGAAAACCCTAAATAATCAGATCTGAAACGAAACAGAAAATTAAAAGATTAGAACTTTGAATTTCCAGATCTGAAATAAAATCCCCAAATCAGCAAAGAATCAAATTGAGAATAGAAATAAGTGTTAGGGTTCTTGAAACCCTCAAGGAGATTGTAATTCTGCCCAATTGAACACCAAGATAGTTTTCCCCAAATTTCGACAATCAAATTTCACCCAAAAAGCGTATGGAAAAACCCTAGAAATTGGGGATTTTTGGGCTGATTCCTTAAGATAGAAAAAGGCTGAAAACACAATAAGAACAGAAAATAGATTAGATAATGATTCAGCACAAGTAGAAATAAAGAAAGAATTGACAGTAAGAAACTAAAAGATAAGTCCTAAGAAGCCTTGAAATCTCGAAAGATCTCACAACTCCCTTCAAACGGCTCTAATCTCCCCTCCAAAGAATATCAATGGCAAGAAGAAGGTTGAAGATGGCTCCCACAATCAAAAGATTGTTAAAACAACTTCTAAAGAAAACTCAAGAGAGAAATCTTGGAGAAAACTCAAAGAAAATTCTGCTCTCAACAAATCTGAAATTTTTAATAATAATGATAAGTGTTTAACAAGGTGGACAGCCATGCCTTTAAATAGGCCTTATAACTAGTCCTAATCTAATTAGAAACTAAAATAAAAAAAACTCCTAATTATTTTAATATGGAAAATCGGTCAAAGGTCATTTTATCTGGGACTCTTGGACTGAATATTGACATAAAAATTTAAACTAAGTAAATAAATAAAAAAATAAAAAATAAAAATAAAACTTTACAACTTGGGCCACTTTGACAATTTGGCCTGATTTTCAACTAAGTATGGATGGATTTCTTGATTGGGCTGGGAATTTGCTTATTGGGCCTCGCCTTAAAGAATTTGGACTTTTGTGACTCGTATCACTAAATTACTTTATTCCACTACATGTCACCCCCAAACTGATGGCCAAACCGAAGTAGTTAATCGGATCTTAGGGACTTTATTACGATCTGTTATGGGAAGGAACATTAGAAATTGGGAAGAATACCTACCGTTTGTTGAATTTGCATATAATAGATCTATTCGTTCTACAACTGGTTATTCTCCATTTGAACTTGTTTATGGTTTTAACCCACTAACAGTACTTGATCTTGCACCATTACCACTTGAGCACATTGTTAATTTAGATGGTGAATAGAAAGCTGAGTTGGTGAAATCCTTACATGAGAAGGCTAGGCAACGAATAGCCAAAACAAATGATGCCAACACCAACAAAGCAAACAAGGGGCGCAAATGGGTTGTCCTAGAACCCGGAGATTGGGTTTGGGTCCATATGAGGAAAGAACGATTTCCTGCAAAAAGAAAGACCAAGTTGGACCCAAGGGGCGATGGGCCTTTCCAAGTACTCGAGAGGATCAACGATAATGCCTATAAAATTGATCTACCTGGTGAGTACAATGTAAGTTCCACTTTTAATGTGGCTGACTTGTCCCCATTTGATTTTTCAGATTCGAGGTCGAATCTTTTTGAGGAAGGGGGAATGATACGAGATCAAAGGCCCAACAAATGTGTTCCAAACTAAATGGGACCATTCAGGAGTTTGTTAACAAGGCCTTAGATGCGTACACAAAAGAACGGGAAAATCAAGATTTCAAATATTGGGAATCTTGGTCCAAGAAACCAAATCTTGCAACCAAAGCGCATTGGATCTCCATTACGAGCATCAACGATTCAATTTCGGTAGGAGATGGATTACAAGCCCAAATTCTTGAAGGCAAGGCCCAATAAACAAATTCCCAGCCCAATCAAGAAATCTACCTATACTTAATTGAAAATCAGGCCAAATTGTCAAAGTGGCCCAAGTTGTAAAGTTTTATTTTTATTTATTTATTTATTTATTTATTTACTTAGTTTAAATTTTTATGTCAATATTCAGTCCAAGAGTCCCAGATAAAATGACCTTTGACCGAATTTTCATATTAAAATAATTAGGCAAAACAATTTATCTTTATCTAACATTAACGAAAATTTGCCTAGTGTGTTTCAGTGTCTTTTGCAGGATTATGAGGATGTTTTCAGTGAGGCCACTAAAGGTTTACTAGCTTTATGTGGGATAGAGCATCAAATTGACTTAGTACCCAGAGCTTCAATACCAAATCAACCAGCCTATAGAAGCAATCCCGAGGAGACAAAGGAATTGCAAAGGCAAGTTGAAGAGTTACTAGACAATGGGTACATTCGTGAGAGCCTAAGCCCTTGTGCCGTTCCTGTCTTATTGGTACCAAAGAAAGATGGTACGTATAGAATGTGTGTTGATTGCCATCCAATCAAAAAAATAATGGTAAAGTATAGACATCCAATTCCTCGACTTGATGATATGCTTGATGAATTACATGGTTCAATTATATTTACTAAAATTGATTTAAAAAGCGGTTATCATCAAATTCGAATGAGGGAAGGGGATGAATGGAAAACAGCCTTTAAAACAAAATTTAGATTGTATGAATGGTTAGTTATGCCTTTCGGCCTTACTAATGCACCGAGTACATTTATGAGATTAATGAATCACATTTTAAAGCTTCACTTGGGTAAATTTGTAGTAGTTTACTTTGATGATATTTTGATTTACTCAAAGACATTAGATGATCATGTTTTCCATGTTAGAACCGTTTTAGATATACTGCAAGTTGAAAAATTGTTTGACAACCTTGATAAATGCACATTTGTTGTGATAAGCTAATATTTTTAGGTTTCATAGTTAGTGCTCAAGGTATTCAAGTCGATGAGGACAAAGTCAAGGCAATCAAGGAGTGGCCTACTTATGATAAAGAACTTTTAGTGAAAAATTATTTGCTAGACAATTAAACTACTCAACTTATGATAAAGAACTTTTGGCATTGGTTCGTGCACTTCAAGTATGGCAACATTATTTGCTAGACAATTAATTTGTCATACATACAGATCATGAATCCCTCAAGTGGTTAAAGGGACAAGGTAAGTTGAGTAAACGGCATACCCGATGGGTAAAATTCATTGAAACATTCCCTTATGTGATAAATATAAAACAGGTAAAGATAATGTAGTTGCGGATTGATACGAGTCACAAAAGCCCAAATTCTTGAAGGCGAGGCCCAATAAGCAAATTCCCAGCCCAATCAAGAAATCCATACATACTTAGTTGAAAATCAGGCCAAATTGTCAAAGTGGCCCAAGTTGTAAAGTTTTATTTTTATTTATTTATTTACTTAGTTTAAATTTTTATGTAAATATTCAGCCCAAGAGTCCCAAATAAAGACCTTTGACCGAATTTCCATATTAAAATAATTAGGAGTTTTTTTATTTTAGTTTTCTAATTAGATTAGGACTAGTTATAAGGCCTATTTAAAGGCATGGCTGGCCACCTTGTAAACAACTTCTCAATTATATCAAAAATTTTAGATTTATTTAAGTGCAGAATTCTCTTTGAGTTTTTCTCCAAGAATTCTCTCTTGAGTTTTCTTTAGAAGTTGTTTTAACAATATTTTGATTGTGGGAGCCATCTTCAGCCTTCTTCTTGCCATTGATATTCTTTGGAGGGGAGATTAGAGCCATTTGAACGGAGTTGTGAGATCTTTCAGGATTTCAAGGCTTCTTAGGACTTATCTTTTAATTTCTTGCTGTCAATTCTTTCTTTATTTCTGCTTGTGCTGAATCTTTATCTAATTTATTTTTTGTTCTTATTGTGTTTTTAGCCTTTTACTATCTTAAGGAATCAGCCCAAAAATCCCCAATTTCTAGGGTTCTTCCATACTCTTTTTGGGTAAAATTAGATTGTCGAAATTTGGGGAAAACTATCTTGGTGTTCAATTGGGCAGAATCGCAATCTTCTTTAGGGTTTCAAGAACCCTTATTAACACTTATTTCTATTCTCAATTTGATTCTTTGCTGAATTGGGGATTTTATTTCAGATCTGGAATTCAAAGTTCTAATCTTTTAATTTTCTGTTTCGTTTTAGATCTGATTGTTTAGGGTTTTTGTAGGAGTTTCCCGTGACTTGGTCCGCGCGCAACCCGTATCACGGATGCTTTTTCTAGACGATATGCTTTAATAACTACATTGACTGCTAAAGTATTAGGGTTTGAGCATATTTAGGAATTATATAATGATGATGCTGATTTCGGCCATATCTATAGAAATTGTGGACATACTACTTTTGAGAAGTTTTATCTCGTAGATGGCTTTCTTTTTCGTATAAACTGGTTATGTATACCAAAGTGTTCCATGCCAGACTTATTGATGCATGAGGCCCGTAGAGAGGGTTTAATGGGACATATTAGAGTGGCCAAAACACTAGACATCTTGCAAGAACACTTCCATTGGCCACATATGAAGAAGGATCTCAAAAAGGTATGTTCTAAGTGCATTACATGCAAACAAGAAAAATCAAAGGTAATGCCTCATGGCCTTTACACTCCTTTGCCGATTCCTACTTGATGCAACCTTAGCCCGGGAAATTACTACTGAATCCATTGAGCTGCCACGAGGACCAATAACTCGATCACGAGCTAAGAGATTTCGAAATGCAATAGCAAGCTATGTGGAACGAGCTTGGGAAGAGGGAGTGGCCGGATTTGATAGTCGTGCTTCAAACCGTTCAAAAGGTGTTACTTGCAATTTATTGCAAGCTGAATTTGTTTCTTTTAATTAACTTGTTTTAGTTTAATAAATAAGTTGCTGATCAATTAATTTAACTTATCTTAAAGTTTTAATACATGAGTTAGTTATTGAACTTTATTAAATAAGATGCTTCTTAATTGATCTAGTTCCTAGGATTATTTATTGATGCATAAATTAAGTTCTTTAAATTATGCTTCTTTAATTAAACTAGTTGCTAGAATAATTATTGCATATATGTTTTAGTTCATTTATTTAAGTAAGTTTAATATGTGTTATGATTAATAAGTGTTTTAATGTGTTTAATAAACTCATTTTAATGTGTTTATTGCAGGTGACTTTTTAGCTTATAGTGGTTACAATTCAAGGCTGTTACACATTTAATAAGTGGCTGTTCAAGTTCTTTTGAGTTACAATTAAAGGGGCTGTTAAAAAAAGGAGCTTAAAGATCATTAAAAGGAGTTTTTAAAGAGCATTTTATGCCCTTTAAAATTCAGCAGCAACTCTTCCACTTCCAGCCGTTTTTGGAGCTTTTAAGAGAAATTAATCAAGCCTTTGAATGTCATTAAGGAGCTGGTAAGAGATGGTGTCTATTCAACTAGCCAAGGACAACTCAAGAGTCATTTTCTAAGCCATTAAAGACATTCAAATCAGCTGAATTAAAGTGATTTTATGGAAGGAGTTATTTGGTTCAAAGAATAAGAAAAGACATCAGTTTTTTTATGGCACATTAAGTGGATGTTTTTGACCATTCGGTTACCTTGTTCTAGCATTATAAATAGATGTAATCAGCCATAGAGGGAACAACTTTTTGCTGAATATAGATGAAATATTTGAATTGTGAGCTATCCAATTCTCTTTGTTCTTTCGGAATTGATTTGACTTATCAAGCATAGCTTGTGGCGTCCATCTTTTCTTTGTTGCTGAACTTATCACCTTTGGTGTGGCGTTCAATATACCTTTGGTTCCTATCATAGTTGATAGTGGGTCAAGGTTCCTTTCCTGTTTCCTTTAACCGAAAACACCTAAAGACCATTTTGAGATTCGGGTCAACAATTCGTTATTGTTGGTTCATTTTCGGTCTTAGCCAATTAATTTGTTATTGTTTCCTCTTTATTTTGTTTATTACCTTTGTTTGAAGCCATTATCTCTATTTTCTTTCATTTTAAAACCGAAACGAATCCATCCTTACTCAATTCACGATTGGCCAACACATACGACTCAAAACATCACGAGACGAGTTCGTATCAAATTGGTATCAGAGCTAGCAAATTTAGAGTAAGAATCGACATTGTCGGCAATACGGTATAGTAGTTTCTTCAAAAAAAATTCAAAAAAAATTCAAAAAAAAAAATTGGTTTCCATTCAAACTCAAGAGATTGGATATCAAGTTGAAAAAAAAATTCGTGAAAAAAAAAATTCGTGAAAAAAAAGAAGAAGCTAGTTTTGAAATTTTGTTGTTGTTTGCTGCCCAAATTATAGTTATTACTACCTTCTACTATTTCGCCACATCCAACCTTTCATTTCTTGATTCAAGCCTACTTTCCTTTGTCCTACAATATTCTTACCAAGCCCAAACATCAAGGTTGTAAGCCGACCCACAACAACTGCTTTTTAAGTTTAAATAATTCCTAAGAACTTAGAGAGGAGGAGTGAGTGGAAAGAGGCAAGAGAGTGGTGAGTTTATTCAAGAGTATAAAAAGCCAAGGAAGTGAGATTTCTTTGTGAGTGGATAGTGAGATTCTTTGTTGTGAGTTCATTTTAAAAAAAATGTCACGAAGTTCGGAAAGAAATCAAAATGTGGAAGGAGGGTTTCGTCCCGTAAGAAATGTTGGAGGAGGAGTGCCAGATCTTACCCTTTAAGCAATTATGCGAGAGATGGAGTGATTATTTGATAGAAAACTTGAACCAATTGAAGATCGATTATATCGAGTCGAGAGACGAGAACAACGTGAGATGACTCCGGAAGATGCAAGACAAGAGCGAGAACGTCCAATTCAAGATCCTTATGAAGCAAGTGGACAAGAAAGTGATCACTCATCTGCCCAAAGTGTACGACGTCGAGGCCGTCAACGAGAATGAGGTCCTAGAGATCGTGAACGACCAGATGACAATCTTAAGAATATCAAGATGACAATTCCACCATTCCAAGGTAAGAATGACCCTGAAGCTTATTTGGAGTGGGAAAAGAAGATTGAGCTTGTTTTTGATTGCCACAACTATTCGGAGAGTAAAAAGGTGAAACTCGCGGCAATTGAGTTTTCTGATTATGCCATAGTGTGGTGGGACCAGCTTGTAACTAGTCGACGACGAAATGGTGAAAGACCCATCTCTACTTGGGGAGAAATGAAATCAGTCATGCGGAAAAGATTTATTCCATCATACTACCATCGAGATCTTTATCAACGACTTCAAAACCTTACTCAAGGAAATAGAAGTGTTGAAGATTATTATAAGGAGATGGAGATAGCGATGATTCGAGCTGATATCGAGGAGGATCGAGAGGCAACCATGGCTAGGTTCCTTGCGGGTTTAAACCGTGACATTGCCAACATAGTTGAACTACAACACTATGTTGAAGTGATGGACATGGTTCACATGGCGATTAAGGTTGAAAAGCAACTTAAGAGAAAAGGAGTTAGTAGACCCTATGCCAATTCTTCAACCAACAAATGGAATCAAGGAGTCAACAAACCCCCTGTTAGAACAAAAGAGCCGACTGTAGCAGTTAAATCAAATCAACCTATTGGAGAGACAAGTCGAAATAAAAATGAGCAAGCGCCAAATCGCACGAGAGACATAAGATGTTTCAAGTGTCAAGGCCGAGGGCACATAGCTAGTCAATGTCCCAATCGACGAATTATGGTGATAAGAGCTGATGGAGAAGTTGAGTTGGAGGAAGAGGATAAAAATGAACCTGAAATGCCATCCGATGATGAAGATTTAGAGTTACCCGTTGAAGGAGAAATTCTTGTGGTGAAGCGTAGCCTCAGTATTCAAAGTGTTGAAACTGATCAACAAAGGGAGAATATTTTTCACACTCGATGCCACATTCAAGGCAAGGTATGTAGTATGATCATTGATGGTGGTAGCTGTACTAATGTAGCTAGTATTATGTTGGTGGAAAAGCTTGGTTTGGCTACAACTAAACATCCAACTCGATACAAGTTGCAATGGCTAAATGATGGAGGTGAGCTGAAAGTAACAAAATAAGCTGTGGTGGCATTTTCTATTGGAAAGTACCAAGATGAAGTGGTGTGCGATGTAGTTCCTATGCATGCGGGACATCTACTTTTGGGACGTCCATGGCAGTTTGATAGGCGCGTGATCTATGATGGTTATACAAATCTCTATACATTCAAGCATCGAGGCAAGAATGTAACTTTAGCGCCATTGACTCCAAAGCAAGTGTACCAAGATCAATTGAAGTTGAAGGAAAAGATTGAAAAAGAGAGAGACAAGAAAAATGAAAAAAAGAAAGAAAAAATTGAGGGAGTGGAGGTAAAAGTACGAGAGGAACAAGAAAGTCAAAAAGAAATTGAGAGTGTAAAATGAGCGTATTTGCGAGAGAAAAAGAGATAAGAAAATCATTGTTGTTGCATCAACCCGTACTTGTACTTATGTACAAGGAATGCTTATTTGATGCTAACGAACTTGATAATTCTTTACCTTTGTCTATTGTTTCTTTGCTTCAGGAATTCAAAGACGTTTTCCCGGAAGATGTGCTAAGTGGATTGCCTCCTTTTCGAGGTATTGAACACCAAATAGACTTTATTCCCGGAGCTACAATTCCAAATCGACCAGCTTATCGAAGCAACCCAGAGGAAACTAAAGAGTTGCAACGACAAGTGGCGAAATTAATGGAAAAAGGCTATATACGGGAGAGTTTAAGTCCATGTATGGTTCCCGTTCTGTTGGTGCCTAAAAAAGATGGTTCATGGAGGATGTGCGTAGATTACCGAGCTATCAACAAAATTACCGTCAAATACCGACATCCCATTCCTAGACTTGATGATATGTTAGACGAGCTTAGTGGAGCAAAATTGTTCTCTAAGATTGATCTGAAAAGCGGGTATCATCAAATTCGTATGCGGGAGGGGGACGAGTGGAAGACTATGTTTAAGACTAAATACGGTTTGTATGAGTGGTTAGTGATGCCTTTTGGCCTCACCAATGCACCGAGTACTTTCATGAGGTTGATGAACCACGTTTTGAGGTCATTCATTGGTCGTTTTTGCGTAGTTTATTTTGATGATATTTTAATTTACAGCAAATCATTAACTGAACATCTTGAACATTTGCATGCTATTTTGAAGGTTTTACGAAAGGAAGTATTGTATGCAAACCTTAAGAAATGTAACTTTTGTACTGACAAAGTTGTTTTTCTAGGTTTTGTTGTAAGTGCGAATGGATTAGAGGTGGACCAAGAGAAGATTAAAGCAATACAAGAATGGCCACGACCGAATAACATCAGCCAAGTTAGAAGCTTTCATGGCCTTGCAAGCTTCTATAGGAGGTTTGTACCGAATTTTAGCACTCTTGCTGCCCCATTAACCGGTATTATCAAAAAAAATTCACCTTTTATTTGGTCTGATGAACAAGAATCTGCTTTTGTTAAAATCAAAGATTGCTTGACTAATGCTCCACTTTTATGTTTGCCGAATTTTAACAAAATTTTTGAGGTAGAATGTGATGCTTCTGGAATAGGAATAGGTGTGGTTTTAACGCAAGATGGGCGACCGGTGGCTTATTTTAGAGAGAAACTTAATGGAGCTATGCTCAATTATCCCACATATGACAAAAAATGTACGCATTGATACGTGCATTAGAAACATGGCAGCATTACCTTTGGCCTAAGGAGTTCGTTATACACACGGACCATGAGGCTTTGAAGCATTTGAGAGGGCAAACTAAGCTTAACAAACGACATGCAAAATGGGTA
The DNA here is from genome assembly GCF_007990345.1 of Gossypium hirsutum. Classification (NCBI taxonomy): domain Eukaryota; kingdom Viridiplantae; phylum Streptophyta; class Magnoliopsida; order Malvales; family Malvaceae; genus Gossypium; species Gossypium hirsutum. The sequence continues at coordinate 20,055,555 of NC_053448.1, forward strand.
GAATTCTTAGAATCCTTTCCATATGTGATTAAGTATAAGCAAGGTAAGGAAAATATCGTTGCAGATGCTTTATCGCGAAGGTATGCTCTTTTAAATTATTTGGATGTTAAGTTACTTGGTTTTGCTTATTTAAAGGAATTATATGCTGATGATTCTGATTTTGGAGAAGTTTACAAGTTATGTGTGCAAGGTGCGTATGACAGGTACTATCAGCAAGATGGATTCCTATTTCGAGAAAATAAGTTGTGCATACCCCAAGGATCAACTAGAAATTTGCTGGTTCATGAAGCACATAGTGGGGGTTTAATGGGACATTTTGGTATTGCCAAAACTTTGGCCGTTCTTCAAGAACACTTTTATTGGCCAAAGATGAAACGAGATGTGGATAAAGTGTACAATCGCTGTATTGTTTGCAAGAAGGCAAAATCAAGGGTCCAGCCACATGGACTCTATACTCCATTACCGATTCCAGAAATGCCATGGATGGATATTTCTATGGACTTTGTTTTGGGTCTTCCTAGAACAAAGAATGGCAAAGATTCTGCTGTGTTTGTTGTAGTTGATCGGTTTTCAAAAATGGCTCATTTCATTGCATGTAACAAAACTGACGATGCTTTAAATGTTGCCAATCTATTTTTTAGGGAGATTGTACGATTGCATGGAATTCCAAGAACCATTGTTTCGGATTGAGACACTAAATTTCTCACCACTTTTGGAGGACTTTATGGGGAAAGATTGGAACTAAGCTATTATTTTCCACAACAAGTCATCCCCAAACTGATGGCCAAACAGAGGTTGTTAATAGAGTTCTGTCAACACTACTGCGGGCCATTATACGTAAGAATTTAAAAACTTGGGAGGAGTGTCTACCTCACATTGAATTTGCATACAATCGATCGGTGCATTCAGCTACCAAGTTTTCACCATTTGAGGTAGTGTATGGATTTAATCCCTTAACTCCATTGGATTTATTGCCTTTACCTTTTGATAAATTGGTGCATGTAGATGGAAAGAAAAAGGCAGATTTTGTGAAACAATTACATCAGCGAGTTAGGGATAATATTGAACGAAGAACGGAGCAATATGCACATCAAGTTAACAAGGGCCGTAAACGAGTAATATTTGAACCTGGTGATTGGGTTTGGATTCACATGCGCAAGGAGAGATTTCCCGTTCAAAGGCGATCCAAACTATTACCACGAGGAGATGGACCTTTTCAAGTCTTGGAGAGAATTAATGATAACGCTTATAAGTTAGATTTACCTGGTGAGTATGGGGTTAGTGCTACTTTTAATGTTGCTGATTTATCTCTTTTCGATGTAGGTGACGATTTGGGAGCAAATCGCCTCGAAGAGGGGGGAATGATGCAACCTTAGCCCAGGAAATTACTACCGAATCCATTGAGCTGCCACGAGGACCAATAACTCGATCACGAGCTAAGAGATTTCGAAATGCAATAGCAAGCTATGTGGAACGAGCTTGGGAAGAGGGAGTGGCCGGATTTGATAGTCGTGCTTCAAACCGTTCAAAAGGCGTTACTTGCAATTTATTGCAAGCTGAATTTGTTTCTTTTAATTAACTTGTTTTAGTTTAATAAATAAGTTGCTGATCAATTAATTTAACTTATCTTAAAGTTTTAATACATGAGTTAGTTATTGAACTTTATTAAATAAGATGCTTCTTAATTGATCTAGTTCCTAGGATTATTTATTGATGCATAAATTAAGTTCTTTAAATTATGCTTCTTTAATTAAACTAGTTGCTGGAATAATTATTGCATATATGTTTTAGTTCATTTATTTAAGTAAGTTTAATATGTGTTATGATTAATAAGTGTTTTAATGTGTTTAATAAACTCATTTTAATGTGTTTATTGCAGGTGACTTTTTAGCTTATAGTGGTTACAATTCAAGGCTGTTACACATTTAATAAGTGGCTGTTCAAGTTCTTTTGAGTTACAATTAAAGGGGCTGTTAAAAAAAGGAGCTTAAAGATCATTAAAAGGAGTTTTTAAAGAGCATTTTATGCCCTTTAAAATTCAGCAGCAACTCTTCCACTTCCAGCTGTTTTTGGAGCTTTTAAAAGAAATTAATCAAGCCTTTGAATGTCATTAAGGAGCTGGTAAGAGATGGTGTCTATTCAACTAGCCAAGGACAACTCAAGAGTCATTTTCTAAGCCATTAAAGACATTCAAATCAGCTGAATTAAAGTGATTTTATGGAAGGAGTTATTTGGTTCAAAGAATAAGAAAAGACATCAGTTTTTTTATGGCACATTAAGTGGATGTTTTTGACCATTCGGTTACCTTGTTCTAGCATTATAAATAGATGTAATCAGCCATAGAGGGAACAAATTTTTGCTGAATATAGATGAAATATTTGAATTGTGAGCTATCCAATTCTCTTTGTTCTTTCGGAATTGATTTGACTTATCAAGCATAGCTTGTGGCGTCCATCTTTTCTTTGTTGCTGAACTTATCACCTTTGGTGTGGCGTTCAATATACCTTTGGTTCCTATCATAGTTGATAGTGGGTCAAGGTTCCTTTCTTGTTTCCTTTAACCGAAAACACCTAAAGACCATTTTGAGATTCGGGTCAACAATTCGTTATTGTTGGTTCATTTTCGGTCTTAGCCAATTAATTTGTTATTGTTTCCTCTTTATTTTGTTTATTACCTTTGTTTGAAGCCATTATCTCTATTTTGTTTCATTTTAAAACCGAAACGAATCCATCCTTACTCAATTCACGATTGGGCAACACATACGACTCAAAACATCATGAGACGAGTTCGTATCACTACTTCACCATGGGTAGACTTATCCATGGATTTTATTCTAGGTTTGCCACGAACTAAGAAAGGAAGAGATAGTATATTGTTGTTGTTGACAGGTTTTCCAAGATGGCACATTTTATTCCTTGTCACAAAACAGATTGATACGAGTCACAAAGCCCCATCCCAAGCTTAAGAAGGTGATGGGCTCAAATCAAGAAAATCAAGATTCACTTTCTTGTTTTCAAGAAAATCAAGAAATCGAATCTTGGCCCAATTTTGCTGTTCGGAGCGATTTCAAGAATCAAGAAAATCAAGATTTCAAATCTTTGAAATCTTGGTCCAAGAAACCAAATCTTGCAGCCAAAGCGCGTTGGATCTCCATTACGAGCGTCAATGACCCAATTTCAGTAGGAGATGGATCACAAGCCCAAATTCTTGAAGGCGAGGCCCAATAACCAAAATTTAGCCCAATCAAGAAATTTCTTCATACTTAGTTGAAAATCAGGCCAAAATGTCAAAGGGCCCAATTTGTAAACATCTTACTTGTTTAATTTAATTTTTTAATCTTTAGGAGCATTACATGTAAAATTCGGCCCAAAATAGCCCATATAAGTGCATGGCCGAATTTACCTTGTTATTTTATTAATTAGGTTTAATTTTTATTAGTTACTTGTGAGATTAGGATTTGTTGGAGGCCTATATAAGCATTGGCCAGCCACCGTTCATAAACACATCTTATTATTATTTTTCTATCAAATTTTAGATTTGTTGAGTGCAGAATTTTCTTTGGGGTTTTCTCCAAGAATTCTCTCTTGAGTTTTCTTTAGAAGTTGTTTTAACAATCTTTGGATTGTGGGAGCCATCTTCAACCTTCTTCTTGCCACCGATATTCGTTGGAGGGGAGATTAGAGCCGTTTGAAGAGATTTGTGAAATCTTTCGGGATTTCGAGGATCTTTAGGACTTCAATTTACTTTCTTGCTGTTCATTCTTTTCTTTTAAATTCTGTTTATGCCGATTCTTTTGATCTAACTTGTTTATTCTTCTTGTGAATTTCCAGCCATCTTTATTACTCAAAAAGATCGATCGGTACTCATTCTTGGTAGCCAAATTCGACTAAACTTATCTTTTCCAATTAATCTTGTCGAATTCTTCTTGTCAAAACTGACTGTTTTAGGTTGCTGGAATTTTGGGAAAAATCAAGTTGCTGGAATTTGGGGCTTTATTCATCGGTTTAGTTCTTGGACAGATTCGGCTTGTTGAAAATCAATCTTGGAGATCGATTTCGTGTTTTTGCATTCCGAAAACATCTATTCATAAGATCTTTGATTCTTGGCTGTTCTTGATTGTTTTGGGGATCTTAATTTCCAGATCTGATTTGTTTTTAATCTTATTCTTTGTTTTGATTTCAGATCTGTTCGATTAGAGCTTTCGTAGGAGTTTCTCGTGACTTGGCAACTCGATCTTGGTCCGTGCGCATTCTCATATCATTTGGTATCAGATTTTGGGCGTTTTGGGTGTTCTTGGTTGATTTCTAAACTGATCTCTATTTTTTAAAGCATAAACAACAGTTTTACCCAGAAAAATTGTTCAAAAAAAATTCATTTGAGTGGGTAAACGTTGTCCGATTGATCTGAAATTTTACATACATGTTTTTGGCACTGTGATTGAATATAAAAAAATTATTCCCGCAAAAAAAATCAGTCAAAAAAGTCAAAAAAATCAAAAATACGAAATTCAATAAAAATTTAAAAAAAAGATTCAGCGGGTTGAATTTGGTGCCCAAAATTTCCAGATCAAAAATTAAATATTTAAAGACATTCCAGATTTAATTTCGTGATTTTTAGAGATCGGGAACACCTCAAATGAAGTTGTCAAGTTACTCCGCAGTTTTTCGGGTTTTCTGTTTTCAGCAATTTTTATTGATTCTTAGCTGTAGGTTTTCATTTGTTTGCTTTTATTCTTCCGTTATGTTATCTAACACCTTCTTGTTTCTTGTGTTAGTAGGATTTACACGTATGCACAACTCCTTCCTCGGTGCAACACGAATCACTTGGTGTCTCGTCAGTTTTTGGCATCCTAGTGCAAATTAGGATTCTTTGGTAGTTTGGTTCACACTCTCTAATTGGTTGATATAAACTCTGATAAAGAACTCACAAGATTGAATTCGACCTCATTGAGAATTTGATTTTTCTTTTTGAGTGATTAATGGTGAGGTTTGCTAACTTTTATTTTTAGTGTTGAGTGTTTATTTTTTACAGGTTTTGAAGATGTCTAAAGGTGATAATAATGATGCACTTATGAAAGTCCAACAACAGTTAGACGGACATACTGCTGCAATTACACAAATAAATGCTACACTTCAAGCATTGAATACTACTTTGAATGAGGTACAAGTGAATCAAAAACATCAATATCGAGATCCAATTAAGGAAGATAGGGATAACCAGCCCTATAGGTGCAGCCCTCAACGTGTCCCTAGAATGGATGATGATTTTCATGATCGTGGACAATCATCTTTGGCAAAACCAAAGAGCGAGCAGCAACGAGAACATCTCTTTCATACTCGCTGCCATGTACAAGGTAAGCTTTGTAGAGTTATTATTGATGGTGAAAGTTGCTCGAACATAGCCAGCACGACGATGGTGGAAAAGCTTTGCTTAACCACTACCAAGCATCCACAACCTTATCAACTACAAGGGCTTAGCAACGAAGGCCAATTTAGGGTCACTCAACAAGTGCGCATCGCCTTTTCTATCGGTAAGTATCAAGACGAAGTTGTGTGCGACGTAATGCCTATTCAAGCCTGCCATTTGTTGCTAGGAGAACCATGGCAACTGGATCGAAAAGTCACTCACGATGGTCGTACCAATAGGTATTCTTTCAAGCATCAAGGAAAGAAACTCACCTTAGTGCCGCTCACTCCGGAACAAGTCCATGAGGACCAAATCAAACTGAAAAATTCTGTTAAAACAAGTGAGGAAAAAGAAAAAGAGAATGAAAAAGAGAAAAAGAGATTGAGATTGAAAAAGAAATTGAAGAAAGAAGAGAAAATGAATTAGAAAAAGAAACAAAATAAAAAGACGTGGAAAGGGTAGTGAGGAATGTTTCCACTAACCAAGATATGAATTTTTCTTGTGTTGCTACTTTTCAGGTTCCCGAAAGATCGAAAGATAACTTTCAACTTCAATACCTCTCAAATGAAAGACGCTTTCATACGATCAACTTAGGCAAAGATGAAATCACACTACATGATCCCGAAGGTAAGCGAGGTAAGGAAATTTTAGAAACCGAGTCCAGTGCAGATTTGAAAATTATTGTCAAACTTTTGGTGACTTAGTTCTTAAAAGATCCCCTCATTTTGATCTGATTAATTGTTACTCTTCGATTGTGGTTGATAAAGTCATTACGAAAAGTAGCGTGATTTGTTATTCTCTTGATTTACCTTGTGTAAAATCCTCGAATTTGTCCAAATCTGTTTTGGAGAATAAGGTAACGAAATTTTCCAAATCTGTTTTCAATTTATATTCGTGCCTTAAACAGTTTATGTGGTTGTACATGAAGTTTGAGTTCCATTTGACAAAGGTTAACTCAACAACGGAGATTCGACTACACTATGCCCCGATGAGCGAAGGTTTGTTTTAAATGAAAAAGGTAAAATCGACCCTTATGCTTTTGCTTATCAAGGTAAGATGCTTGAAACCTTTGAAACACTTTTGTACTCCTCGGATAGCGACAAAGATCGTGTTGATGAACACTTAGATCGAAACGTGCTTGACTGTCCTATTTTATTTATTGATGATAAATCTATTTTGATGGTTGATAAAAAGATTCTTGTTTCTGATAATGCATGTGTGAGTGAATCTATAGACCGTCGATTAAGGCATGGTAATCTGAATCTGTCCATTCACATGCGTTATACCTGTTCTATTATGCTTATAATTGGACTACAAGCTTGTTTGCGTTGCTATTTACTATTTCATGGCTATTCTTTTCAGTGGACTCAATTGCCATTAGTCCCGTTCGATCGAGGAAAGTCGAGTTCATTTGATTTTTTAGATTCGAGGACGAATCTTTTTGAGGAAGGGGGGAAAGATACGAGTCACAAAGGCCCAACCCAAGCTTAAGAAGGTGATGGGCTCAAATCAAGAAAATCAAGATTCACTTTCTTGTTTTCAAGAAAATTAAGAAATCGAATCTTGGCCCAATTTTGCTGTTCGGAGCGATTTCAAGAATCAAGAAAATCAAGATTTCAAATCTTGGAAATCTTGGTCCAAGAAACCGAATCTTGCAGCCAAAGCGCGTTGGATCTCCATTACGAGCGTCAACGACCCAATTTCGGTAGGAGATGGATCACAAGCCCAAATTCTTGAAGGCGAGGCCCAATAACCAAAATTTAGCCCAATCAAGAAATTTCTTCATACTTAGTTGAAAATCAGGCCAAAATGTCAAAGGGCCCAATTTGTAAACATCTTACTTGTTTAATTTAATTTTTTAATCTTTAGGAGCATTACATGTAAAATTCGGCCCAAAACAGCCCATATAAGTGCATGGCCGAATTTACCTTGTTATTTTATTAATTAGGTTTAATTTTTATTAGTTACTTGTGAGATTAGGATTTGTTGGAGGCCTATATAAGCATTGGCCAGCCACCCTTTGTAAACACATCTTATTATTATTTTTCTATCAAATTTTAGATTTGTTGAGTGCAGAATTTTCTTTGGGGTTTTCTCTAAGAATTCTCTCTTGAGTTTTCTTTAGAAGTTGTTTTAACAATCTTTGGATTGTGGGAGCCATCTTCAACCTTCTTCTTGCCACCGATATTCGTTGGAGGGGAGATTAGAGCCGTTTGAAGAGATTTGTGAAATCTTTCGGGATTTCAAGGATCTTTAGGACTTCAATTTACTTTCTTACTGTTCATTCTTTTCTTTTAAATTCTGTTTATGCCGATTCTTTTGATCTAACTTGTTTATTCTTCTTGTGAATTTCCAGCCATCTTTATTACTCAAAAAGATCGATCGGTACTCATTCTTGGTAGCCAAATTCGACTAAACTTATCTTTTCCAATTAATCTTGTCGAATTCTTCTTGTCAAAACTGACTGTTTTAGGTTGCTGGAATTTTGGGAAAAATCAAGTTGCTGGAATTTGGGGCTTTATTTATCGGTTTAGTTCTTGGACAGATTCGGCTTGTTGAAAATCAATCTTGGAGATCGATTTCGTGTTTTTGCATTCCGAAAACATCTATTCATAAGATCTTTGATTCTTGGCTGTTCTTGATTGTTTTGGGGATCTTAATTTTCAGATCTGATTTGTTTTTAATCTTATTCTTTGTTTTGATTTTAGATCTGTTCGATTAGAGCTTTTGTAGGAGTTTCTCGTGACTTGGCAACTCGATCTTGGTTCGCGCGCGCCTCCGTACCACAGATGATGCTACACATGTGGCAGACTTATTTTTTACAGAGGTGGTAAGACTTCATGGCATCCCTAAAACAATTGTTTCTGACAGAGATGTCAAATTCCTTAGCCACTTTTAGAAGGTATTGTGGGGTAAGCTTGATACGAAATTACTTTATTCAACTACATGTCACCCCCAAACCGATGGCCAAACTGAAGTAGTTAATTGAATATTATTAGGAGCCTTATTACGATCTGTTGTGGGGAATAACATTAAAAATTGGGAAGAATGTATTTGTCAAATTTGCATATAATAGATCTATTCATTCTACAACTGGTTATTCTCCATTTGAACTTGTTTATGGTTTTAACCCACTAACAGTACTTGATCTTGCGCCATTACCACTTGAACATATTGTTAATTTAGATGGCGAATAGAAAGCTAAGTTGGTGAAATCCTTACACGAGAAGGCTAGGCAACGAATAGCCAAAACAAATGACATCAACACCAACAAAGTAAACAAGGGGCACAAACGGGTTGTCATTGAACCCAGAGATTGGGTTTGGGTCCATATGAGGAAAGAACGATTTCCTACAAAAAGAAAGACCAAGTTGGACCCAAGGGGCAGTGGGCCTTTCCAAGTACTCGAGCGGATCAATGATAATGAATACAAAATTGATCTACCTGTGAGTGCAATGTAAGTTCTACTTTCAGTGTGGCTAACTTGTCTACATTTATTTTTTCAGATTTGACGATGAATCTTTTTGAGGAAGGGGGAATGATACGAGTCCCAAAGGCCCAACTCAAGCTCAAGAACGTGATGGGCTCAAATTATCACAAGGCCCAATAACGAGGTCAAAGGCCAGAAAAATGCGTTCAAAACTAAATGAAACCATTCAAGAATTTATTAGCAAGGCCTTAGATGCGTACACGAAAGAAAAAGAAAATCAAGATTCACTTTCTTGTTTTCAAGAAAATCAAGAAACCGAATCTTGGTCCAATTTTGATGTTTGGAGCGATTTCAAGAATCAAGAAAAAAAAGATTTCAAATCTTGGAAATCTTGGTCCAAGAAACCAAATCTTGAAGCTAAGGCGCATTGGATCTCCGTTACGAGCATCAACGAACCAATTTCAGAAGGAAATGGACTACAACCCCAAGTTCTTGAAGGCAAGGCCCAATAAGATGTTCCAAGCCCAATCAAGAAAGTTAAATGAGACTTAGTTGAAAATCAGGCCAAATTGTTAAAGTGGCCCAATTTGTAAAATTTTAATTCGTTAAATACCTAGTTTAATTTTTAAACTTTATGATTAATGCCTATGTAAAAAATTCAGCCCAAGCAGCCCATTAAATGCCTTGGCCGAATTTTTCCCTCTAAATTTAATAATTAGGTTTTTTTTTAGTTTTCTAATAAGATTAGGAAAATAGTTAGAAGGCCTATTAATAGGCTTGGCCGGCCACCTTGTGAAAACACTTGAATAATACATTAAAATTAGATTTGTTTTGTTGAGTGAAAATTCTCTTTGAGTTCTCCAAGAATTTTCTCTTGAGTTTTCTTTAGAAGGAGTTTTAACAATATTATTGATTGTAAGAGCCATCTTCAGCCTTCTTCTTACCATTGTTCTTCATTGGAGGGAAGATTAGAGTCGTTTGAAGGGAGTTGTGAAATCTTTCGGGATTTCAAGGCTTCTTAGGACTTTCTTTATTTTCTTGTTATTCGTTCTTCTTTATTAATTTCTGCTTGTGCTGATTTATTGATTGACTTGTGATTAATTGTTCTTGTTGGTTTCAGCCATTCCAAACTTCAAGATCTGACTCGGCTTTGTTCTTAGGCCTCAAGAAACGTTCTTCATTCATAATTTCCAGATTTATTACCACCCAAGTATTTCTTATTCTATTCGATTTGGGTTTCTTGATCTGACAAGTTTAGTTCTCTGCTTTCTATTTTCGTTGTAGCCAATTTGTTTATAGATCTCGTAGGACTTTCCCGTGACTTGACGACTCGATCCTGGTCCGCGCGCAACCCCCTATCAGTAATTGTGTATAAGGTGGCTGGCCAAGCATTATTATAGGCCTTCTATCTATTTTCCTAACCCTATTAGGAAAACTAAAAAAAACCTAATTATTAACTTCAAGGGAAATTCGGCCAAGGCTTTTAATGGGCTTCTTGGGCTGACTTTTTTTACATAGGAATTTAATCATAAAGTCCAAAAATTAAACTAAGTATTTAAAAAAAATTTACAAATTGGGCCACTTTGACAATTTGGTCTGATTTTCAACTAATTCTAATTTAAATTTCTTGATTGGGCTTGGAACATCTTATTGGGCCGTTTCATCAAGCATTTGGGCTTGTAATCTGTTTTCTCCCGAAATTGGTTCGTTGATGCCCGTAACTGAGATCCAATGCGCCTTAGCTGCAAGATTTGGTTTCTTGGGCCAAGATTTCCAAGATTTGAAATCTTGATTTTCTTGATTCTTGAAATCGCTTAAAATAGAAAGATTGGACCAAGATTCGGTTTCTTGACTTGAAAACAAGAAAGTGAATCTTGATTTTCTTTTTCCTTTATATACGCAACTAAGGCCTTCCTAATGAAGTCTAGAATGATTACATTTAGTTTCGTACGCATTTGCTTGGCCTTTGACCTCATTATTCGGCCTTGTGGTAATTTGAGCCCATCACGTTCTTGAGCTTGAGTTGTGATACGAGCTCGGTTATGGATGTCTCGAGTCGTATGTGATGCCAAATCATGAATTCGAGTAAGAAGTTGCTTGTCTGAGTTTGGTTCAAAATTTGTAGTAAAATAGTTGCTGTAGCAAATGAAAAAGGGTTTTTAGTGAAAGGTGCAAGATAGGTAATGAAATGGATAGATGGAATCGGCTAAGGCCAAAGAAAGAACCAAAAATAAAAGGGGAATTGTTGACCGAATCTTAATAAGGCACTTAGGTGAGTTTTGGTTCGGAAATGGATAGTTAGACCTTGACCCTCTACCAAAAATGATAGGAACTAGAGGTGTTTGAACACCACACCAACAAGGTGATAAGTTCGGTTAACAAGGAAAAGAATTGACGACACAAGAAAGCTTGATAAGTCGATTCAGTCCGGTAAAAGAACAAGGAGAATTGGATAGTCTCACAAGTCTAAAATTTAGCATAATGTCGACAAAAAGTGTCTCCAACATTCTGATTACAACATATTTATAGTAAAAGAGAAGCCTAGCTGAATGGTCACTAATAACCAGCTTAAATGAGCTAATTAATAAGTTGAAATATCTTAATAACTAAGCTCAATCCTTTTGAAATGTTCTAGGCCTTGGAAACGGTAATGGGCAGCTGCTTAAAGTCCCAATTCAGATGAATAAATGAGCTGATTTCTTAGGCTGGAAGAGTTCAACGTTTTGAATAGCCAATGACTTCAATTCTCTCCATTAAATCAGCCTTGAGAAGCCTAATGAACAGCAGTAGCATTTAGTGGCATCTTGGGCACACAAACAGCCCTTGGTGTGAACTTGTGGATGAAATCGGTCACAAGTGTGAAAAGGATATGTGAGCTGAATGGTCAGGTGTGGACACTCCTTTGTCCTTTGCTATGCACGGACAACCCCTTTGGGAAGAGGACTGAGCTGCCAAATTAATTGTTGTATTATGCTCCCTTTAATGCTGTCCATGCACGAAGCTGATTCCAGCTGAATGTACACCTAAAAACAACCATTAAAATTCGGTCAAGACACCTTTAATGTGCTTAATTAAGTTGTCTTAGCTTAGGACACTTTAAATAGCTGTTAAGACTAAAACAAATTAAATGGGCTAAAGACAACTTAAATTGCTGTAGTAATTTAGACAAATTAAATGACGTAGACCTATTAATGCCAAAACTACTTACACAAATTAAATGGCTTAAAAACACATTTAACACTTAAGTAAATTAATTAAATACTTAAACTAAACTAACTAAAATTTATTTAAGCAGCTAAGTCCTATTCCAGCAACTAAAATGCATGAAGTTAAAATAAACTTAAAATGAGCAAACGGGCTCATTAAGCTGGAAACGAGCTGAATTGAGCTCAACGAGCTGGAATCGAACTAATTCAACGTTCAAAGGATTGCTAACAACACTTAGGGAGCTAGACCAAAGGCGTTTCTAGGGCGTGATCGTATCATTCCCTCTCTCTTTAAAGTAATTTATCCTCAAATCGAGCCACTTGCTTGAGAAAAAATTTTCAAGATCACAAACCCTTTTGTTCATGATCCAGATAGTATTGTTTCTAAAACTCCAGGAACCACAAATTGTTTGAAAAGAAAACGAGTTATTTCCCTCCCTCTTTAGGAGGAAACCATTCCAAACAGTCACCTACACGAGAATGGAACGAGCTAGTGACACTAAAATTTATAAACACAAATGATCTTTTCATAGTCTTTTTCAAAATTAGAATGCATAATCCAATGCCGGGATCAAAAACTTGAGTTGGCATTACCTTTTCATAATGATTTAGAAATTGAACAGTTAATCCAATGCCAGGATCAAAAGTAGAAGTAGATCTTACCTTTTCAAAATGGTTCTCCATACTCGAGAATAGAGAACGCATAATAATCAAATCAAAATTATAATCAAAATGTATCAAGGAGTCCTCCAAATGTTCATGTAATCTAAGTTTCACTCGATCAATTTTACTTAAACATGCAGAATTTATATAACAAGGCAGATTTGAGACACCATCTTCAAATTCAAATGCACTAACCATTTTACATTCCATCGTCTTGTCACATATTCAGATCAAAAGAAAATTAAACAAGCATGCCTTCAAACAATCATATGTCTCGAATTTGTTAAACAACAATATACAACATCCTCCGAAATCAAAGATTTGATTTTGTCTTGACAAGCCAACAAAATTCACTTGTCTCATTTTCAGACTTAATGACAAAGCATCATACAAGCAAAGATTGTTTACATGTTCATTCAAACAAAATTTACGATGCTTACTTTCTCTCAAAGGTGAACCAAAATAGCGAACTCCAGGGTTGAACACATAATATTGTTCACTCATTCCAAAATGCAGCGCAAGTTTTTTAATCACCAACAATTCACACAAGTGAAACAAAGAGAATTTGAGCATCACTACACACAAGCAGACTAGGTGTTTCACATGCCAACTTTTTATCAAAAAAGACCAAATTTTGTTCGGGCTGATCTAATCCTACTATAGGAACAATCTTGCCAATATCATGCTCCTTAGAAAAAAAACGCTTCGTATCACTATGTAAAATAAAATCATCATCATTCAAAATATGGCAATCAACCAAAACATGGTGAGGAGTTCTTTCAAAAACTAAGTTTTCGGCAATCTCATCAATATCATTCAAGTGGGATTGTGGAGACTCGCATAACAAAGAACCCTTACCTTGTTTATCTTTAAGCAATGGATGCATAATTTCACCTTCAACCTTACCTTTCTCGATCAATTGAAATCGTCTCTCATCGGGAAGGTATTGAAGTTGAAATTTGTCAAGGGTATCTTCAGAAACCTGAGAAGAAGAAGTAATACGAAGGCAACTTGCATATGGGTTAGCAATAACACTCATTGCTTTATTTTGTCCACTTACATCTTTCTCACTCGTTTCTTCAAGCTCTCTTTCTTTTTCCATAGAAAACTCAACTACTCTCGTTTCTTCTTCAATGACACTAGTTTCTTGCATACTTTCTTTTCTTTCTTCAATCTCACTCTCTTTTTCAATTTCTTTCTCTTTTTCTTCTTTTGCAATTTCTTTTTCAATCTCTTTTTCACTTTCATTTTTCTCTTCTCGTCTTTCTTTTATCTCACATATTTTTAGAACTAAATTTTTCAATTTGATTTGGTCCTTATGGACTTGTTCTGGTGTGAGCGGCGCTAAGGTGATTTTCCTTCCTTGATGCTTGAAGGAATACCTATTGGTACGATCATCATGAGTGACCATTCGATCCAATTTCCATGGCCTTCCTAGCGACAAATGGAAGGTATGAATAGGTACCACGTCGCAAATAACTTTGTCTTGATACTTACCGATAGAAAAGGCAATGTGCACTTGTTGAGTGACCTTAAATTTGCCTTCAACGCCAAGCCCTTGCAGTTGATAAAGTCGTGGAGGCTTGGTAGTGGTCAAGCTAAGTTTTTCCACCATTCGGATACTAGCCACGTTTGATGATACGAACTCATCTCGTGATGTTTTGAGTCATATGTGTTTGCTCGATCGTGAATTTGAGTAAGGCTAAGTTTGTTTCAAAATAGAAGAAAGGCTACAAACAAACGTTTAAAAGGGAAATGGGTTTAACAACGAATGGAAAAATTTGGCTAAGGGCAGAGAATGAACCAACAATAGAGGTTGTTGACCCGAGACTCAAAGTAGCTCTTAGGTGAATGACAGTATAGGAAACAACAAAGAAAAGACCTCGACCCACTATCAAGAATGATAGGAACCTTGGTATATGATGAACGCCACACTATGAAAGTGATAAGTTCGAAAACAAGAAATGGATAGACGCCACAAGCTAAGCTTGATAAGTCAAATCAATTCCGTAAGAACAAAAAGAATTGGATAGCTCACAATTCAAATATTTCATCTATATTCAGCAAAAAGTTCTTCTCTCTAAGGCTGATTACAACTATTTATAATACTAGAACAAGGTAACCGAATGGTCAAAAAAAAACATCCACTTAATGTGCCATAAAAACTGATGTCCTTTCTTATGCTTTGAACCAAATAACTCCTTCCATAAAATCATTACAATTCAGCTGATTTGAATGTCTTTAATGTCTTAAAAATGTCTCTTGAGTTGTCCTTGGCTAGCTGAATAGACACCATCTTTTAACCTACTCCTTAATGACATTCAAAGGTTTGATTAATTTCTCTTGAAAGCTCCAAAAACGGCTGGAAGTGGAAGAGTTGCTGCTGAATTTTAAAGGGCATAAAATGCTCTTTAAAAACTCCTTTTAATGAACTTTAAGCTCCTTTTTTTAACAGCCCCTTTAATTGTAACTCAAAAGAACTTGAACAGCCACTTATTAAATGTGTAACAGCCTTGAATTGTAACCACTATAAGCTAAAAAGTCACCTGCAATAAACACATTAAAATGAGTTTATTAAACACATTAAAACACTTATTAATCATAACACATATTAAACTTACTTAAATAAATGAACTAAAACATATATGCAATAATTATTCCAGCAACTAGTTTAATTAAAGAAGCATAATTTAAAGAACTTAATTTATGCATCAATAAATAATCCTAGGAACTAGATCAATTAAGAACAACACTTATTAAATAAAGTTCAACAAAAACACTTATTAATTAAAACTAAGATGAGTTGAATAAATGTCCAGCAACTCATTTATTAAACTAAGATGCTTAAATGCATGGTTTTGAAATGCAAATTTAACTAACATGAAAGTTACATAATTAAACTAACTTGACTTAATTTAATGATGCAAACTTAACTAACATGAAAGTTACATAATGCATGACTTTATTAAATGCAGAACACATATTAATGATGTGCAAACTATGACATAATTAAAAACACAAACTAAAATAACTAAAAATTTATGAATCAAAGTCCTTATTTTCCAGCAGCCAAATTGACAAACTAAAATTAAAAACTTCATTTTGCACTTGGGCCCCTCGAGTTTGGGCCAATCTCGGTAGCATCAAGTTGTGTCGTAACATGATGCGACCGGGATCGCATCATACCCTCCCTCTTGAAAATGATTTGTCCTCAAATCGGGCCATTTGCTCGCGACAAACCTCTCTAGGTCACAAACCTCGTTGGTCATAAACCTGACAAAGTCACTTTCAAGAACGTGTGAATCATATACGGCTCGACAAGAAAGTAGGTTATTTGCATGCCCTCCCTCTTTAGGAGGGTACCACCTAACAACGCCACCTACAAAACAATAAAACAAATTAGTGACACAATGAAGGTTAAACACAAAAGAACTTTCCAAGATTTTAGTCACAACTTGAGCAAATAAACTCAAAAGAACAACATCTGAATCAATGCTGGGATCAAAAATAGAAATTGGTATTACCTTTTTCTTCAATGGAAACAAACCTGATTCACAAGATATTTGAAGATTATAGTTTCGAAAATTAGAATTCCATGGTCCAAATCCCTTGAACAATGATATGGAACAGCATTCACCGGGATCAAAGACAAAGTTTTTGTTCACCATTTCAGTTTGACCAGAAAAATTTGTGGCTAGTAACTTATGAAGAACTTGAAGCACATTAAAGTTAAAATCATGCAACACATGTTCGAATCCATTAAGCAACAATATACAACAACCTCTAGAATCAAAAATTTGATTTTGACTTGGCAAGCCAACGAAATTCACATGTTTGGTTTTTGAACTAAATAAAGATAAAACTTGAAGCAAATAGAAGGGGTCAACACATTGATTCAAAATACAATTTTGATACTCACCTTCGCTTGACGTCAACTTAGGAATACA
Organism: Gossypium hirsutum; assembly: GCF_007990345.1. Lineage (NCBI taxonomy): Eukaryota > Viridiplantae > Streptophyta > Magnoliopsida > Malvales > Malvaceae > Gossypium > Gossypium hirsutum. The sequence goes on from NC_053448.1 coordinate 20,072,207, forward strand.
GGCTCCGGGTTTAAAAACATGGTTTTGATCGGTCGTTCCGTAACGTAACAAAAACTTCACTTTCACCAAGACATCACACATGCCAAATAAAGAAGATGTAGGCAAAAATAAATTCGAACAATCAAATCTCTCAAATCTCATGCAAATATACGAAGATCTCACACTAAGAGTTAAAAAATTTTCATTACCATCATGATCAAACAGATTGAGCGTTTCACATGAAAGCTCTTTATCAAACATGATCAGATTTTGTATTTGTGGATTTAATCGAACAACATCAAAAGATTTTTCAACACAAAACTTATTGAGTGAACAACTCTTCATGCCTCCACTTAAAACGAATTTATCAACCATCAATAGCGAGTAACAATTAACCAAATCAAAATAAGGAGATCTTTTTAAAACTAGGTTATCGAAAATTTTATCAACAACTTTCAAACCTGATTGCCATGATTCATTGACTAAAAACTCCTTACCTTGCTTACCTTTAAGCGCTTGAACCTTACCTTTTCAATCAAATGGAATCGTCTCTCATCAGGAAGGTAATGAAGTTGAAACTTGTCATTTGAATCTCTAGAAACCTGGAAAGAAGAAACAATACGAGGACAACTTGCAGATTGGTTAGTAAAAACATTCCTCGCTTTTTCTTGTTGACTTTCATCTTTTCCACTCGTTTCTTTTTCAACTTCTCTTTCTTTTTCCACAATCTCTTTGTTTGTTGAAAACTCACTTTCACTCATCAATTCTCTTTCATTTTCAACAACACTTGTTTCTCGCACTCTTTCTTTTCTTTCTCCAATCTTTTTCTCTTTTTCAATTTTCGTTTCTTTTTCGGTTTCTTTTTCTCTCGTCTCTCTTTTTATTCTCTCAACTTTATTACAAAATGGAGATAATACAAAAGAATCAAAACAATAGACTTTTCCTTGGAAAGAAATGGAAGAATCTTCATAAGAGTCACGATCAACTCTTCGTGAATAAACCTCCATGGATGAGTTCTTATACGAAGCACATTCACTTCTTCGTAAGGATTTTTCTGTAGATGAATACTTTGATGCATACGAAGAATGACTTGTACTTTCTCGTTCGTTACCTTGATAGGCTTCAAACTCATAGCTGGATTTATTTCGGCCTAAATTCCTTGAAGAATAGGAATCTGGATAAAGGTCTCTTTTCACATATTCGTCGAATGTTCGTCTCCTTGATGATCTCATTTCCGTCCTTCCATTTGGATAAATTTGCTCCCGTTGGGTTCTTGCTCAATGACTCCACTCTTCGACACGATCCAATCGTTTCTTGATGGGTTTGAGTTTTCGATCAAATAGATGCTCCATTTCATGCGTAAAGGCTTGGAGTGTAAAATCTGGCACACTTCCTCCAACAATTCTTACAGGACGGAATCCAACTCCCTTATCTGAATTTTTTTCCAAACTTCATGACATTTTTTAAGAACTCACAACAAAGAATCTCACTATCCACTCACAAAGAAATCTCACACACTTGGCTTTTATACTCTCGAATAAACTCACCACTCTCTTGCCTCTTTCCACTAACTCCTCCTCTCTAAGTTCTTAGGAATTATTTAAACTTAAAAAGTAATTGTTGTGGGTCAGCTTACAAACTTGATGTTTGGGCTTGGTAAGATTATTGTAGGACAAAGGAAGGTAGGCTTGAAACAAAGAAATGAAAAGGTTGGGTGTGGCGAAATAGTAGAAGGTAATAATGACTAAAATTTGGGCAGCAAACAAAAACTAAATTTCAAAACTAGCTCTCTTTTTTTTTTCACAATTTTTTTTTCACAATTTTTTTTCAAAATTTTTTTTTCACAACTTGATATCCAATCTTTTAAGTTTGAATGGAAACCAAAATTTTTTTTTTGAAATTTTTTTTTTGAATTTTTTCGAGAAACTACTATACCGTAATGCCGACAATGTCGATTCTTACTCCAAATTCGCTAGCTCTGATACCAATTTGATACGAACTCATCTCGTGATGTTTTGAGTCGTATGTGTTTGCTCGATCGTGAATTTGAGTAAGGCTAAGTTTGTTTCAAAATAGAAGAAAGGCTACAAACAAACGTTTAAAAGGGAAATGGGTTTAACAACGAATGGAAAAATTTGGCTAAGGGCAGAGAATGAACCAACAATAGAGGTTGTTGACCCGAGACTCAAAGTAGCTCTTAGGTGAATGACAGTATAAGAAAACAACAAAGAAAAGACCTCGACCCACTATCAAGAATGATAGGAACCTTGGTATATGATGAACGCCACACTATGAAAGTGATAAGTTCGAAAACAAGAAATGGATAGACGCCACAAGCTAAGCTTGATAAGTCAAATCAATTCCGTAAGAACAAAGAGAATTGGATAGCTCACAATTCAAATATTTCATCTATATTTAGCAAAAAGTTCTTCTCTCTAAGGCTGATTACAACTATTTATAATGCTAGAACAAGGTAACCGAATGGTCAAAAAAAAACATCCACTTAATGTGCCATAAAAACTGATGTCTTTTCTTATGCTTTGAACCAAATAACTCCTTCCATAAAATCATTTCAATTCAGCTGATTTGAATGTCTTTAATGTCTTAAAAATGTCTCTTGAGTTGTCCTTGGCTAGCTGAATAGACACCATCTTTTAACCTGCTCCTTAATGACATTCAAAGGTTTGATTAATTTCTCTTGAAAGCTCCAAAAACGGCTAGAAGTGGAAGAGTTGCTGCTGAATTTTAAAGGGCATAAAATGCTCTTTAAAAACTCCTTTTAATGAACTTTAAGCTCCTTTTTTTAACAGCCCCTTTAATTGTAACTCAAAAGAACTTGAACAGCCACTTATTAAATGTGTAACAGCCTTGAATTGTAACCACTATAAGCTAAAAAGTCACCTGCAATAAACACATTAAAATGAGTTTATTAAACACATTAAAACACTTATTAATCATAACACATATTAAACTTACTTAAATAAATGAACTAAAACATATATGCAATAATTATTCCAGCAACTAGTTTAATTAAAGAAGCATAATTTAAAGAACTTAATTTATGCATCAATAAATAATCCTAGGAACTAGATCAATTAAGAACAACACTTATTAAATAAAGTTCAACAAAAACACTTATTAATTAAAACTAAGATGAGTTGAATAAATGTCCAGCAACTCATTTATTAAACTAAGATGCTTAAATGCATGGTTTTGAAATGCAAATTTAACTAACATGAAAGTTACATAATTAAACTAACTTGACTTAATTTAATGATGCAAACTTAACTAACATGAAAGTTACATAATGCATGACTTTATTAAATGCAGAACACATATTAATGATGTGCAAACTATGACATAATTAAAAACACAAACTAAAATAACTAAAAATTTATGAATCAAAGTCCTTATTTTCCAGCAGCCAAATTGACAAACTAAAATTAAAAACTTCATTTTGCACTTGGGCCCCTCGAGTTTCGGCCAATCTCGGTAGCATCGAGTTGTGTCGTAACATGATGCGACCGGGATCGCATCATTTGAGCTACTCTCTCCATCGATAACGGTGCAACACACTTTATCGTGAACACGGCATCGAGTATGAAACAGATTTTCACGTTACGGTTCGTTCTCCAAATTTTGAAGGATTAAACTCCTTTTGATGTCAATGATATCATGTGTCAAATCTTCTTTATCTTCGACGTCTTGTGGCAATTCAAACTTAGAAATTTCTTGAAAAATGGTTCAACAAAATGTTAGAAAAATAAATTAGAAAAAAAATAATCCTCACCACAAAAAAAAATTCTCACAAGTTCTCTCGCAAAGAAAATAATAGATGGCACACCACTCGTGTTTCACTCCAACTATTGGCTTTTTTTCCTTCACTCTATTGCTCTCACCAATCTCTTACCTTTTACCACTCAAACCGCCTCTCTAAGTTCTTTATGGGGACTATTTGGACCTAGCAGCAATCTCGAGTGGGTTGGCTTGCAAAGATAGTTGATGGTGTTGGGTAGGTTGATGTCGATTTAAGGTAGGCTAGGACAAATAGAGGCTGGTGTTAGGTGTGGCTGAATACTAAAGAATCAATAGACTAATTTTGGACAGCAAACAAAACTCTTGCAATGTCAGAAACAAGTAACTTCATCAGTTTCCTTTCTTTTTTTTCGAATTTTTTAACTACTAAATGCTGAATACAAAAGGAAAATTTGAATACAAAATAAACTATTTTTTTCAAATTTCTTCTTTTTTTATTTTTTTACAATCTCGTAATACCGAAGATGATAATTTTTACTCCGATTTAGCTAGCTCTGATACCAAATGATACGCGTTCAGTTATGGATGTCTCGAGTCCTACGTGATGCCCAATCATGAATTCGAGTAAGAAGTTGCTTGTCCGAGTTTGGTTCAAAATTTGTAGTAAAATAGTTGCTGTAGCAAATGAAAAAGGGTTTTTAGTGAAAGGTGCAAGATAGGTAATGAAATGGATAGATGGAATCGGCTAAGGCCACAAAAAGAACCAACAATAAAAGAGGAATTGTTGACCCGAATCTTAGCAAGGCACTTAGGTGAGTTTTGGTTTAGAAATGGATAGTTAAATCTTGACCCTCTACCAAGAATGATAGGAACCAGAGGTGTTTGAACGCCACACCAGCAAGGTGATAAGTTCGATTAACAAGGAAAGGAATTGACGCCACAAGAAAGCTTGATAAGTCGATTCAGTCCCGTAAAAGAACAAGGAGAATTGGATAATCTCACAAGTCTAAAATTTAGCATAAATTCGACAAAAACTGTCTCCAACATTCTAATTACAACATATTTATAAGAAAAGAGAAGCCTAGCTGAATGGTCACTAATAATCAGCTTAAATGAGCTAATTAATAAGCTGAAATATCTTAATAACTAAGCTCAATCCTTTTGAAATGTTCTAGGCCTTGGAAACGGTAATGGGCAGCAGCTTAAAGTCCCAATTCAGCTGAATAAATGAGCTGATTTCTTGGGCTGGAAGAGTTCAACGTTTTGAATAGCCAATGACTTCAATTCTCTCCATTAAATCAGCCTTGAGAAGCCTAATGAACAGCAGTAGCATTTAGTGGCATCTTGGGCACACAAACAGCCCTTGGTGTGAACTTGTGGATGCAATCGGTCACAAGTCTGAACGGGTGTTCTTGAACAACCACCAAGTGTGAAAAGGATATGTGAGCTGAAGGGTCAGGTGTGGACAATCCTTTGTCCTTTGCTATGCACGAACAACCCCTTTGGGAAGAGGAATGAGCTGCCAAATTAATTGCTGTATTATGCTCCCTTTAATGCCGTCCATGCACCAAGCTGATTCCAGCTGAATGTACACCTAAAAACAACCATTAAAATTCAGTCACGACACCTTTAATGTGCTTAATTAAGTTGTCTTAGCTTAGGACACTTTAAATAGCTGTTAAGACTAACACAAATTAAATGGACTAAAGACAACTTAAATTGCTTTAGTAATTTAGACAAATTAAATGACTTAGACCTATTAATGCCAAAACTACTTACACAAATTAAATGGCTTAAAAACACATTTAACACTTAAGTAAATTAATTAAATACTTAAACTAAACTAACTAAAATTTATTTAAGCAGCTAAGTTCTATTCCAGCAACTAAAATGCATGAAGTTAAAATAAACTCAAAATGAGCAAACGGGCTCATTAAGCTGGAAACGAACTGAATTGAGCTCAACGAGCTGGAATCGAACTAATTCAATGTTCAAAGGATTGCTAACAACACTTAGGGAGCTGGACCAAAGGCGTTTCTGGGGCGTGATCGTATCACAAAGTTTCATTAAATAAATTGGCAAAAGTTTAGAAAAAAGTCCCGTTACAAAGGCTGATTTCATCTATTTATAGTGCTAAAATAGGCTAGCCAAATGGTCACAAACATTCAACTTAATGTGTCATTTAAAAACTAAAATAAAATTCAAGTCCTTTCACATCTTGATCCAAATAACTCCATTCTTGAATTCACTTCAATTTAGCTGAATGAATGACATTAATTGCTTGAAAAATGACTCTTGAGTTAGCCCTTGGCCAGCCAAATAGACACCAATTTATTAACCAGCTCCTTAATGGTATCTGATGCTTGAATTAACCTTTGAAATGGAAAAAATGGGCTGGTAGTTTAAAAGGTTGCTGCCAAAATTAAATAGATGATATAAACCTCCTTTGTAACAGCCCTTTTACTTTGTAACCGAAAATGACTTGAACAACCACTTTTTTTAATTTGTAACAGCCTTGAATTGTAACGGTTATGACTTGAAAAGACTCTTGTAATAAACACATTAAAATGAGCTTATTAAACACATGTAAGCACTTATTAAACATAATACACTTTAATACTTAACTTAAGTAAATGAACTAAAACATATGCATCAATTATTCCAGCAACTAGTTAATTAAAAAAGCATAATTAAATGAACTTAACTCATGCATCAATAAATAATCCTAGTGACTAGATTAATTAAGAGCAACACTTATTAATTAAACTAAGATGAGTTGAATAAATGTCCAGCAACTCGTTTATTAAACTAAGATGCTTAAATGCATGGTTTGAAATGCAAACTAAATGAACAAATGAGTTACTTAATGCAAGACTTAATTTAATGATGCAAACTTAAACTAACATGGGAGTTACATAATGCATGTCATTATTTAAGATGCATACTTAACTAGCATGGAAGTTACATAATGCATAACTTTATTAAATGCAGAACACACAAAATGCAAGTCTAAAATTAAAAATATGCAAACTTATTAATTTAAATAAAACTATATTGAATTAAAAAAAGTCCTTAAAAACATTGGCCCAATAATCAATCAGGCATAAGAGATGTTTCATCTTGTGATACGAGTAACAAAGGCCCAACTCAAGCTCAAGAACGTGATGGGCTCAAATTACCACAAGGCCCAATAACGAGGTCAAAGGCCAGGCAAATGCGTACAAAATTAAATGGAACCATTCAAGATTTCATTAGCAAGGCTTTAGATGCGTATACGAAGGACAAAGAAAATCAAGATTCACTTTCTTGTTTTCAAGAAATTCAAGAAACCGAATCTTGGTCCAATTTTACTGTTTTGAGCGATTTCAAGAATCAAGAAAATCAAGATTTCAAATCTTGGAAATCTTGGTCCGAGAAACCAAATCTTGTAGCTAAGGTGCATTGGATCTCAGTTACGAGCATCAACGAACCAATTTTGGGAGAGAACGGATTACAAGCCCAAGTTCTTGAAGACAAGGCCCAATAAGATGTTCCAAGCCCAATCAAGAAATTTTAAATTAGACTTAGTTGAAAATTAGGCCAAATTGTCAAAGTGGCCCAATTTGTAAAATTATAATTCTTTAAATACTTAGTTTTAATTTTTAGACTTTATGATTTAATTCCTATGTAAAAATTCAGCCCAAGCAGCCCATTAAAAGCCTTGGCCGAATTTCCCCTTTGAAGTTAATAATTAGGTTTTTTTTTTAGTTTCCTAATAGGATTAGGAAAATAGTTAGATGGCCTATAATAAGGCTTGGCCGGCCACCTTATGAAAATTACATTGAATTACACATTGAAATCAGATTTTTGTTGAGTGAAAATTCTCTTTGAGTTTCTCCAAGAATTTTCTCTTGAGTTTTCTTTGGAAGTAGTTTTAACAATATTTTTGATTGTGGGAGCCATCTTCAGCCTTCTTCTTGCCGTTGTCCTACATTGGAGGGGAGATTAGAGCCGTTTGAAGGGAGTTGTGAAATCTTTCTCGATTTCAAGGCTTCTTAGGACTTTTCTTTATTTTCTTGTTGTTTATTCCTCTTTAATTTTTCTGCTTGTGCTGATTCATTGATTAAATTGTTTTAATCTCTCTTGTTGCGTTTCTAGCCCTTTCAATCTTCAAGAATCTGCTCGGCACCAGTCTTGGGCATCTAGAATTGTTCTTGATTCATAATTCTTCTTTTCTTGCCACACAAAACCTAGTTCTACTTCAAATTGGGGTTTCGTGATCTGTTGAGTCTAATTTTTCTGTTTTGTGTTTACTTGTCAGATTCAGCTGATAGGAGACTTTTCTTGAAGTTCAATTTCGTGTTCTTGACTTCCAAGAATCCCTATTAATAAGTGTTTCAATTCTTGGCTGATTCTTTATTGTTGTAGGTGTTTCGTTTCAGATCTATTGATTATAACTTAATTTTCTGTTTCGTTTCAGATCCAAGCGTCTAGCGTTTTCATAGGAGTTTTCTGTGACTTGGCAACTCGATCTTGGTCCGCGCACAACCCTCTATCATTTGGTATCAGATTTTGGGTGTTTTGGGTGTTCTTGGTTGATTTCTAAACTGATTTCCTTTTAAAAACAATAAATAGCAGTTTTTTACCCAGAAAAATTTTTGAAAAAAATTCATTTCAGTGGGTAAACGTTGTCCGATTGGTCTGAAATTTTATATGCATATTTGTGGCACTGTGGTAGAATATTAAAAAATATTTCTCGAAAAAAATAGTAGAAAAAGTGATAGAGGGTTTGCACGCAGACCAAGACGAGTTGTCAAGTCATGGGAAACTCCTACGACAACGCTAAATGCTTAGATCTGAAACGAAACAGAAAAAATTAAATCTTAGAATTCCAGATCTGAAACAAAAACCCCAAAACAATAAAGAATCAGCCAAGAACCGAAACACTTATTAATAGGGGATTCTTGGAAGCCAAGAACATGAAATTGAACTTCAAGAAAGAATCCAATCAGCCGAATCTGACAATTGAACACAAAATGGCAAGTTAATTCAAAAACTTAGCAAACCAAATTGAATCAGAGATAGGATAATTGGGCGTTAAGATCAATTGCAAATTATGAATAGAAAAAATTTTCTTACTGCCAAGAAGGGTACCTGATACGACCTCGGTTTAGTAGTTGAACCCGAGTCGTTTAGTTCCCGATCGTAAACGAAGAAGTATATTAGACAAGAAGAAGATAGAATATATTTGAGTTCAAAGAAGTAAAGTAAGTCCGTGCAAAGTTGGATATGGATTTGGTTTAAGTCGAAATAGTATGACTAGAATGGTCGAGTTCGGTTTAGGATTAATTAAGAAATGGTATTTGGTTTTGGTACGTTTTGGTATTTGGGAATTGGTACGAAATGGTAAGGGATTTGGTACGAAATGGTAATGGTTCAAAAAGGTCAAGAGTGAACCAACACTAAAGAAAAGTGTCGACCCGAAACTTATAGGACCAAATTGAGTTGGAAATGGTTGATAAGGACCTTGACCCGATACTTAGTAAAGTATGAACCAAAGGTATCAAAGGTGAATGCCACACTCGGGTTTAGGGAGTGATAAGTTCGAAAGAAAGACTCAGAAAGACGCCACTAGAAGCTAGATAAGTCTTACGGGTCCTGAACGAAATTTGAGAGAAAATGCCTCACAAATTTGGCAGCAATTCGTTACTTAAAAATGTCAAAAGTCCTTTACAAAATGAAATTTCAGCTATTTATAATCAGCAACTAAGTTAGCCGGATAGTCACATACATTTTCTTAAAAGCTAAGCTAATGAATTCTTCAATGGCTTGGCTAGGTTCGGCTGAACTTGGAAAGCTTCTAGAATTCACATTGAACCTTGGACAACTTGAATGGTGCATGGATGAGCTAGATTCGATCAATGTGCATAAATAAGCTCATTTAATTTGTAGCTTTTGCTGAAAAGTGACCAGCCATTAAGAGGGATTTGAATGGCCAAATGAAGTGTGAACACTAGGTTTCAAAGAGTCTTTGTGTGTGAACATTCCAAAACCGAAAAGCCAAGAGTGTGAACTTCATGTGTGAACGGCATTATGCTGGTTCTTGAATCATTTAAAATCAGCTGAACATTCCTCATGCATGTAACGCCACATTCATTGAACCTATGATGCATGCACCTAGCTTAAATGCTTCCACCCACATTCGGCCAACCTACACAACATGAACAAATGAATTTAGTTGATCATTATTCAGCTGAATCATATTAAAAATGAAATTTAGACAACATTAATCCAAATAATTAAAACAAAAATCAATTAATTAAACTAAGTCTAATTAATTCAGCTTGGACAAGACACATTAAAACATGTATTAAGACTTATTTATGAGCTGTAGGAATTTAATTTGACTTAATAACATATAAGAAAACACAATTAATCATGCATAATTAAGTTTGACCAGATTTAAGACCAATTTAATAACGAAAATTAATTAAGCTTGTAAATAACTAATTTAACTAACTCAATTAATTATTTCAGCTACTATATGATTGACTAAGTTATTTTGAGCTAATTTTGAGCTGGTTCGAATTTAATGAGCTGAAGTGGAGCTTAATTCAGCTCGTAACAAAGTGCAAGGAAGGCTCATCGAGTTTGTCCAAGCTTCATCAATGCGTCCAACCAAAGTCTCGCCCCAAACTTGATCTACTAAGGCCGAAACAGCCTCCTTGAATTGTTTAGCTCGTGATCGGGTGATTGGACCTTGAGGCAGCTCCAAAGGCTCCTTGCTCGAGCTAGGTTGGACTTGAGGCGTGGCTGTATCAGTGCCGATCAGCTTCTTGAAGATTGAAAAGGGCTGGAAACGCAACAAGAATGAATAAAACAAGTTACTCAATGAATCGGCACAAGCAGAAAAATCTAAAGAAAAATAAACAGCAATAAAGATAAGGAAAAGTCTTAAGAAGCCTTGAAATCAAAAAAAATATTTCACAACTCCCTTCAAACGGCTCTAATCTCCCCTCCAATGTAAGTACACGGCAAGAATAAGGCTGAAGATGGCTCCCACAATAAAAAAGATTGTTAAAACTACTTCTAAAGAAAACTCAAGAGAGAATTCTTGGAGAAACTCTAAAAGAATTTTCACTCAAAAAAAATCTGAAATTTTTAATGTAATTAATGTGTTTTTTTTCTATGGGTGGCCGGCCAAGCCTTACATATATAGGCCTACTACGACTTTCCTAACCCTATTAGGAAAACTAAGAAAAAACCTAATTGTTTGAATTTTAAAGGAAAATTCGGCCAAGGCCTTTAAATAGGCCTCTTGGACTGAATGTTTACATAGAATTTATTTCATAAAATCTAAAAATTAAACTAAGCATTTAAAAAATTAAAACTTAACAAATTGGGCCACTTTGACAATTTGGCTTGATTTTCAACTAAGTCTAGTTTGAACTTCTTAATTGGGCTTGGAACATCTTATTGGGCCGTGTCTTCAAGAACTTGGGCTTGTGATCCATTCTCTCCCAAAATTGGTTCGTTGATGGTCGTAACTGAGATCCAATGCACCTTAGCTGCAAGATTCAGTTTCTTGGACCAAGATTTCCGAGATTTGAAATCTTGATTTTCTTGATTCTTGAAATCGCTCAAAACAGCAATATTGGACCAAGATTCGGTTTCTTCATTTTCTTGAAAACAAGAAAGTGAATCTTGATTTTCTTTTTCCTTTGTATACGCATCTAAGGCCTTGCTAATGAAGTCTTGAATGATTCCATTTGGTTTCATACGCATTTGCCTAGCCTTTGACCTTGTTATTGGGCCCTGTGGTAATTTGAGCCCATCACGTCCTTGAGCTTGAATTGGGCCTTTGTGACTCGTATCATTACCCCCTTCCTCAAAAAGATTCATCCTCGAATCTAAAAAATCAAATGGAGATAAGTTAGCCACATTGAAAGTAGAACTTACATTGTACTCACCGGGTAGGTCAATTTTGTATGCATTATCATTGATTCGCTTGAGTACTTGGAAAGTGATGTGATCCGGCCCAGGTTAATCGAGTCATTTCACGTAGATGCCCGATCGTCGATGAGGAGTTTCGTACCAAAAGGATGGTTTGTTTGTAATCGGCTAAAAATATGTAGTAAAGTGATGGATATAAGTTCACAAAAGGGTAAGTAGGATATGGATAGGTTTGACAACAAGGGGATGGAGAAAGATAGCTAATTTGTTTGGCTCGGTTTAAGGATAAAATAATAAAGATAAAATATAAGATATTCGGTGGGGATGGATAAGTGAACTTAAACACCAGAAACGATTCAACACTAAAGAGTGTCACCCCAATTTCTATTTGGTTAAGGTGGATTTGCGGAATTGTAGAAGGGTTGAACGCCACACCAATGCAAGGTGATAAGTTCAAAAGAGAACGATAGACGCCACTAGCACGCTAGATAAGTCAGATCGAGACTCGTACGAAATAGGATAGGAGGAAACCTCTCAATCAAGTTTTCAATAATCAAATTCTGTAACCTTTTACAATAAACAAAATAAACTATTTATAGGCTCTCTAATGCCTATTAAAATTCAGCTACTAATTTGTTCACACAACAATTAAAAATGTTCACACTTCAAGCATTAAATCTCTGTTCATGGATAGTGTAAGTTCATGCATGGTTGAATAATCATGTTTCTTCCCAAAACCCGTTCATGCATGCTTAACCAATAAGAAAGCTTCCTTGTTCCATGAATGTGCATCTTCAATTCATATCCAACCCCTCTTGGACGAATGCTAGGTGCATGGGTCATGCATCTCTCTTAATTAAAACTTTAATGATGGGCTGGTTCATGAATGGAAGCATGTACCTTGTAAATTCGTTCTCCCCTTTGTACATGCACATTATACATTCAATGTGATGAATTAAGGTAATATTCCCTCCCTTTGGACGTTCATGAATCCACCCATACACATGTATAGGAGCTGATTGGTCAAATTGAGGTGTGAATGGCTTAGATGCTGCCTTGGGAATACGATCGGCCAAGCTTGTGCTTTAAGTTGCTGGACACCTTTTGGCCAAATAGGTGCCTTGGGGAGCCAAATGGATCAGCCACCATTCATTGAAAGAGGCCTTACATGCACCGTCCCATACATTGAACCTATCATGCATGAACCTTGTTTAATTACTCTCCAAATTCAGCTCACCTACAAAAACACATGAACCAAAATTAAATCACATAAAATTCAGCTGAACAAACATTAATATAATTTAGACACACTAATTAAACATAAATTAAATTAGACAAATTTAATAAAGTCTTAACAAGACATATTAAATTCGGCCAAGACACATTTAAAACATGTAATAAGTCAAAACATAATTATGAGCTGTAGTAATTTAAGCTAAATTAATAAATTACTTAATTTATTCAGACATTAAAATAAATGAGTTGAAATAAACTTAAGCCAAGCTCAAACGAGCTAAAGTAAGCTAAATTGAGCTCAAACGAGCTAAATCAAGCTCATGTGAGCTAAATCGAGCTGGGAAAAACTAAGATTGAGCTTGTTGAGCTGAGATTGAGCTTCATCTTGCACTTGGGGCCCTCGTGTTTAGGCCAATCATGATAGCAACGAGTGGTGCCACAACATGATGCGATTGAGATCACATCATACCCTCCCTCTTGAAGACGATTTGTTCTCAAATCGGGCCACTTGCTCGCGAAAAATTTTCGAGATCACAAGCCCTTTTGTTCATGATCTGAAAAATATTGTTTTTAAAACTCCAGGAACCACAAATGGTTTGAAAAGAAAATGATTTAGTTCCATGCCCTCCCTCTTTAGGAGGAAACCATTCCAAAGTGTCACCTACATAGAAATGGAATGAATTAGTGACACTAAAATTTATAAACTCAAACGATCTTTCCAGAATCTTATTCAAAATTAGAATGCATAATCCAATGCCGGGATCAAATGTAGAAGTGGATCTTACCTGTTCACAATGGTTTTCCATACTTGGTAATAAAGGATGCATCAGAATCAAATCAAATTTATAATCAAAATTTATCAAGGAGTCCTCCAAATGATCATGTAATCTAAGTTCCACTCGATCAATCTTACTTAAACATGCAGAATTTATATAGCAAGGCAGATTTGAGACACCATCTTCAAATTCAAATGCACTAACCATTTTACATGCCATCGTCTTATCACATATTCGGATCAAAAGAAAATTAAACAAGCATGCCTTTAAACATTCATATGTCTCGATTCTGTTAAACAAAAATAAACAACATTCTCCACAATCAAAAATTTGATTTTGTCTTAACAAGCCAACAAGATTCACACGTCTCGTTTTCAAACTTAGTGACAAAGCATCATACAAGCAACGATTGTTTACTTGGTCATTCAAACAAAATTTACAATGCTTTCCTTCTCTCAAAGATGAACCAGAATAGCGAACTCCAGGGTTGAACACACGATATTGTTCACTCGTTCCAAAATGCAGTGTGAATTTCTTAATTACCAACAATTCACACAAGTGGAACAAAAAGAATTTGAGCATGCATATGTTCAAACATTCATACATCGTAAATCTCATTCGAATAGACTTGTTCAGACATGGGGAATTTAAAAAAAATAGAAAATTCAAATTATCACCACACACAAGTAGACTAGGCGTTTCACATGCCAACTTTTTATCACAAGAGTTCAAAATTTGTTTGTGCGGATTTATTCGTACTTCAGTAAAATTCTTGCCAATACCATACTCATCAATAGGAAAACACTTCTTACCACTATGGAAGGTGTAATCACCATCATTCAGAATATGATAATCAAACAAATCGAACTTTGTATGTGAATAATCTTTATCGCACACTATCACACTTTGTTCATGCTGATCTAATCGAACGCCTTCAATAAAATTGCCAACAACAAACTTATCATAGAAAAAACTTTTCAAAGCACTAGTTGAAACAAAATCATAAATAATAGATGAACGAAAATTAACCAATTCAATGGGGAAAACCCTTTCGCAAAAATAATTTTCAGCAATCTTGTCATAAACATGTGAGTAAATGAGTTGAAACTCGCTCAACAAGGAACCCTTACCTTGCTTACCATTGGAAATGTGACAATCATTTTTATCTTCCAACTTACCTCTTTCAATCAATTGAAAACGTCTCTCGGTAGAAAGGTAATGAAGTTGGAACCAATCCGTGGATGGAATCTTGCAAACCTGAAACAAAGAAAAATCACAAGGTAATTTCGAAAGGGGGTTAGCAAAAGAATTCCTCTCTTTTTCGTGATTACTCACTTCACTCGTTTCTTTTACAGACTCTCTTTCTTTTTCACTTGATTTCTTTTCAAGTCTCTTTCAATTTCTTTTTTCGCTTTTTCTTTTTCAATTTTCTTTTCTTCATTTTCTTTTTCTCTCACTTTTTCGATTTCTTTTTCTTTTGCAATTTCTTTTTCTTTTTCGTTTTCTTTTTGTTTTCTTTCAATTTCTTTTTCAATCTCTTTTTCCTTTTCTTGCTCAATGGATTGCTTCATTTTGAATTGGTCTTCTTGCACTTGTTCCGGTGTGAGCGGCGCTAAAGTGATTTTCCTTCCTTGATGCTTGAAGGAATACCTATTGGTATGTTCATCGTGAATGACCTTGCGATCCGATTGCCATGGTTCTCCTAGCAACAAATGGCAGACTTGAATAGGCACAACATCACAAAGGACTTCGTCTTGGTATCTTCTGATGGAAAATGTAACACGCACTTGTTGAGTAACTTCAAATTTGCCTTCAACACCAAGTCCTTGCAGTTGATAGGGTCGTGGATGCTTGGTAGTGGCCAAGCCAAGTTTTTTTACCGTTCGAATACTAGCCATATTTGACCTACTTCCACCATCAATAATGAGGCAACAAACTTTATCGTGGACATGGCAATGCGTGTGAAACATATCTTCACATTGTGGTTCATTTTCCAATCTTTGAAGGATTGCACTAATCTTGATGTCAACGATAGTAGATGTCAAATCTTCTTTATCTTTGTCGAATTGTCGAAATTCAGATCGCATTATCCTTTGCATTTCTTGTCTCCACATTTGGAATTCAAATTTAGAAAATTCTTCAGACATGCTTCAACAAAATATTAGAAAACAAAAGTTAAATTAGAAAGAAAAATAATTCTCACCACAAATCTCTCAAGTTCGCTCAAAAAGAAAAATTCACTCACTCGTGTTTGAACTCTCTTTTAGGCTTTTTTTTGAATGAACTCACGCTCTCTTGCCTTTTACCACTCGACCTCGTCTCACAAATTCGTAATTTGTCTCGATAGACTTAATTTGCTGCTTGAGGGTCGGTTTCAAAATGGGTTACAAGGGATAATGTCGGGTGTAGGGTAGGCTAAATAAAGAAGAAAATTGGTTTAAAGTGTGGCGTTGGGATGGGTAAATAATGGTAGGAAGGGAAACTTGATGATCGGAGTAATAAGTGATAATGATAAAAACTCGCAAGACTTTTCACTTTTTTTTCTTCTTTTTTTTAACTCGATTTTTTTGTCACTTCTTTTTTTTTCCTTTTTTTTCGATTTTTTTGAATTTTTTTTGAATTTCTTCTCTTTTTTTTTAAATCCAATACAATAGTAAACAAAATACAAGGAAGAGAAAAAAATTAAATTCCAACTCAATTTTTTTTTGATTTTTTTTTACTTTTTTTACATTACGAACCTACTCCGAGCTTGATACGAATGTCGGCACTTCTCGTTTTAGTAGCTCTAATACCAAATGATGTGATCCGGCCCAGGTTAATCGAGTCATTTCACGTAGATGCCCGATCGTCGATGAGGAGTTTCGTACCAAAAGGATGGTTTGTTTGTAATCGGCTAAAAATATGTAGTAAAGTGATGGATATAAGTTCACAAAAGGGTAAGTAGGATATGGATAGGTTTGACAACAAGGGGATGGAGAAAGATAGCTAATTTGTTTGGCTCGGTTTAAGGATAAAATAATAAAGATAAAATATAAGATATTCGGTGGGGATGGATAAATGAACTTAAACACCAGAAACGATTCAACACTAAAGAGTGTCACCCCAATTTCTATTTGGTTAAGGTGGATTTGCGGAATTGTAGAAGGGTTGAACGCCACACCAATGCAAGGTGATAAGTTCAAAAGAGAACGATGGACGCCACTAGCACGCTAGATAAGTCAGATCGAGACTCGTACGAAATAGGATAGGAGGAAACCTCTCAATCAAGTTTTCAATAATCAAATTCTGTAACCTTTTACAATAAACAAAATAAACTATTTATAGGCTCTCTAATGCCTATTAAAATTCAGCTACTAATGTGTTCACACAACAATTAAAAATGTTCACACTTCAAGCATTAAATCTCTGTTCATGGATAGTGTAAGTTCATGCATGGTTGAATAATCATGTTTCTTCCCAAAACCCGTTCATGCATGCTTAACCAATAAGAAAGCTTCCTTGTTCCATGAATGTGCATCTTCAATTCATATCCAACCCCTCTTGGACGAATGCTAGGTGCATGGGTCATGCATCTCTCTTAATTAAAACTTTAATGATGGGCTGGTTCATGAATGGAAGCATGTACCTTGTAAATTCGTTCTCCCCTTTGTACATGCACATTATACATTCAATGTGATGAATTAAGGTAATATTCCCTCCCTTTGGACGTTCATGAATCCACCCATACACATGTATAGGAGCTGATTGGTCAAATTGAGGTGTGAATGGCTTAGATGCTGCCTTGGGAATACGATCGGCCAAGCTTGTGCTTTAAGTTGCTGGACACCTTTTGGCCAAATAGGTGCCTTGGGGAGCCAAATGGATCAGCCACCATTCATTGAAAGAGGCCTTACATGCACCGTCCCATACATTGAACCTATCATGCATGAACCTTGTTTAATTACTCTCCAAATTCAGCTCACCTACAAAAACACATGAACCAAAATTAAATCACATAAAATTCAGCTGAACAAACATTAATATAATTTAGACACACTAATTAAACATAAATTAAATTAGACAAATTTAATAAAGTCTTAACAAGACATATTAAATTCGGCCAAGACACATTTAAAACATGTAATAAGTCAAAACATAATTATGAGCTGTAGTAATTTAAGCTAAATTAATAAATTACTTAATTTATTCAGACATTAAAATAAATGAGTTGAAATAAACTTAAGCCAAGCTCAAATGAGCTAAAGTAAGCTAAATTGAGCTCAAACGAGCTAAATCAAGCTCATGTGAGCTAAATCGAGCTGGGAAAAACTAAGATTGAGCTTGTTGAGCTGAGATTGAGCTTCATCTTGCACTTGGGGCCCTCGTGTTTAGGCCAATCATGATAGCAACGAGTGGTGCCACAACATGATGCGATTGAGATCACATCGTACCCTCCCTCTTGAAGACGATTTGTTCTCAAATCGGGCCACTTGCTCGCGAAAAATTTTTCGAGATCACAAGCCCTTTTGTTCATGATCTGAAAAATATTGTTTTTAAAACTCCAGGAACCACAAATGGTTTGAAAAGAAAATGATTTAGTTCCATGCCCTCCCTCTTTAGGAGGAAACCATTCCAAAGTGTCACCTACATAGAAATGGAATGAATTAGTGACACTAAAATTTATAAACTCAAACGATCTTTCCAGAATCTTATTCAAAATTAGAATGCATAATCCAATGCCGGGATCAAATGTAGAAGTGGATCTTACCTGTTCACAATGGTTTTCCATACTTGGTAATAAAGGATGCATCAGAATCAAATCAAATTTATAATCAAAATTTATCAAGGAGTCCTCCAAATGATCATGTAATCTAAGTTCCACTCGATCAATCTTACTTAAACATGCAGAATTTATATAGCAAGGCAGATTTGAGACACCATCTTCAAATTCAAATGCACTAACCATTTTACATGCCATCGTCTTATCACATATTCGGATCAAAAGAAAATTAAACAAGCATGCCTTTAAACATTCATATGTCTCGATTCTGTTAAACAAAAATAAACAACATTCTCCACAATCAAAAATTTGATTTTGTCTTAACAAGCCAACAAGATTCACACGTCTCGTTTTCAAACTTAGTGACAAAGCATCATACAAGCAACGATTGTTTACTTGGTCATTCAAACAAAATTTACAATGCTTGCCTTCTCTCAAAGATGAACCAGAATAGCGAACTCCAGGGTTGAACACACGATATTGTTCACTCGTTCCAAAATGCAGTGTGAATTTCTTAATTACCAACAATTCACACAAGTGGAACAAAAAGAATTTGAGCATGCATATGTTCAAACATTCATACATCGTAAATCTCATTCGAATAGACTTGTTCAGACATGGGGAATTTAAAAAAAATAGAAAATTCAAATTATCACCACACACAAGTAGACTAGGCGTTTCACATGCCAACTTTTTATCACAAGAGTTCAAAATTTGTTTGTGCGGATTTATTCGTACTTCAGTAAAATTCTTGCCAATACCATACTCATCAATAGGAAAACACTTCTTACCACTATGGAAGGTGTAATCACCATCATTCAGAATATGATAATCAAACAAATCGAACTTTGTATGTGAATAATCTTTATCGCACACTATCACACTTTGTTCATGCTGATCTAATCGAACGCCTTCAATAAAATTGCCAACAACAAACTTATCATAGAAAAAACTTTTCAAAGCACTAGTTGAAACAAAATCATAAATAATAGATGAACGAAAATTAACCAATTCAATGGGGAAAACCCTTTCGCAAAAACAATTTTCAGCAATCTTGTCATAAACATGTGAGTAAATGAGTTGAAACTCGCTCAACAAGGAACCCTTACCTTGCTTACCATTGGAAATGTGACAATCATTTTTATCTTCCAACTTACCTCTTTCAATCAATTGAAAACGTCTCTCGGTAGAAAGGTAATGAAGTTGGAACCAATCCGTGGATGGAATCTTGCAAACCTGAAACAAAGAAAAATCACAAGGTAATTTCGAAAGGGGGTTAGCAAAAGAATTCCTCTCTTTTTCGTGATTACTCACTTCACTCGTTTCTTTTACAGACTCTCTTTCTTTTTCACTTGATTTCTTTTCAAGCTCTCTTTCAATTTCTTTTTTCGCTTTTTCTTTTTCAATTTTCTTTTCTTCATTTTCTTTTTCTCTCACTTTTTCGATTTCTTTTTCTTTTGCAATTTCTTTTTCTTTTTCGTTTTCTTTTTGTTTTCTTTCAATTTCTTTTTCAAATCTGCCCATCGCCTCTTGGATCCAACTTGGTCTTTCAGCAAATTGAATGAGCTAAGACACAATGAATTCAGCAGTGAGACAAAGTAAAATTTGGCTGAATTTAGACATATTAAATAAAAAACAAGACACATTAATTAGATGTAATGAAATAGGCTTATTTATGCTATTAAACTAAAACATATTAAAAGCATGCATGAAACACGTTAAACACAAATAATTAAATTTGTCCAGATTTAAACAAATTAATTAGTAGCACTTATTTAAGCTGAACTAAAATTAATTCTAACACTTATTTGAGCTGAACTAAATTTAATGAACTAACTCATTTAATTTATTCCAGCAAATTAAAAATGCATGAAATTAAATAAAAGTGAATTAAGCTCAACGAGCTAGAATTAGCTCGAATTGAACTCTATGGAGCTGGAACAAGCTAATTCAGCTTGCGAAAGTTTTCGAATGGCGCTTGATAAACTGAACCAAAGGCATATTCGGGGGCAGGGTCGTATCATCCCCCCTTCTTCAAAGTGACTTGTTCTCAAGTCGATGCGTTGGTTTACTCGAACATAGCTCCTCTTACTCGACTTTCCTCGATCAAACGGGACTAATGGCAATTGAGTCCACTGAAAAGAATAGCCATGAGTTAGTAAATAGCAATGCAAACAAACTTGATGTCCAATCATAAGCATAACAAAACAAGTATAACGCATGCGAATGGACAGATTCAGATTACCATGCAAACAAGCTAATTTACTTGCTAATGCCTCGTCAAATATTTGAAACAAAGATGGACATATTTTAAGGCATTCAATCATCTCAAATTGTTTCCAAAAACCATGAATAAATCGCGAGTAATAAATCAAATGGTAAACATAATCGTCACAAGTAGTATTTGAAAAGGTTCACACAGTTCACAGAGTTGCACAATCATACCATGCATTAATCGACGCACTATAGATTCACTCACACATGCATCATAAAAATGATCAAAAACAATAATCTTTTTATCAACCATCAAAATAGATAGATCTTCAATAAATAAAATAGGACAGTCAAGCACGTTTCGATCTAAGTGTTTTACAAAAATTAAATCATCAACACGATCTTTGTCACTATCCGAGGAGTACAAAGGTGTTTCAAAAGTTTCAAGCATCTTACCTTTATAAGCAGAAGAATAAGGTTCAATTTTACCTTTTCTATTTAATACAAACCTTCGCTCATCGGGGGCATAGTGTAGTCGAAGCTTCGCTGTTGAGTTAACCTTTGTCAAATGGAACTCAAACTTTATGTATAACCACAGAAACTGTTTAAGGCACGAACATAAACTGTTTAAGGCACGAACATAAATTTTCGCATACATACCAACATACATTCAAAACTTTTTTATTCACCAGAACAGATTTGCACAAATTTGCAGATTTTACACAAGGCAAATCAAGAATAACAACTCATGCTTCCGTTCGTAATGACTTTATCAACCACAATCGAAGAATAACAATTAATCGGATCAAAATGAAGGGATATTTTAAGAACTAAGTCACCAAAAGTTTTATCAATAATTTTCAAATCTGCACGGGACCCGGTTACTAAAATTTCCTTACCTCGCTTACCTTCGGGCTCATGTAGTGCGATTTCATCTTTGCCTATTGATACGAACTCGTCTCGTGATGTTTTGAGTCGTATGTGTTGCCCAATCGTGAATTGAGTAAGGATGGATTCGTTTCGGTTTTAAAATGAAACAAAATAGAGATAATGGCTTCAAACAAAGGTAATAAACAAAATAAAGAGGAAACAATAACAAATTAATTGGCTAAGACCGAAAATGAACCAACAATAACGAATTGTTGACCCGAATCTCAAAATGGTCTTTAGGTGTTTTCGGTTAAAGGAAATAGGAAAGGAACCTTGACCCACTATCAACTATGATAGGAACCAAAGGTATATTGAACGCCACACCAAAGGTGATAAGTTCAGCAACAAAGAAAAGATGGACGCCACAAGCTATGCTTGATAAGTCAAATCAATTCCGAAAGAACAAAGAGAATTGGATAGCTCACAATTCAAATATTTCATCTATATTCAGCAAAAAGTTCTTCCCTCTTTGGCTGATTACATCTATTTATGATGCAACCTTAGCCCGGGAAATTACTACCGAATCCATTGAGCTGCCACGAGGACCAATAACTCGATCACGAGCTAAGAGATTTCGAAATGCAATAGCAAGCTATGTGCAACGAGCTTGGGAAGAGGGAGTGGCCGGATTTGATAGTCGTGCTTCAAACCGTTCAAAAGGCGTTACTTGCAATTTATTGCAAGCTGAATTTGTTTCTTTTAATTAACTTGTTTTAGTTTAATAAATAAGTTGCTGATAAATTAATTTAACTTATCTTAAAGTTTTAATACATGAGTTAGTTATTGAACTTTATTAAATAAGATGCTTCTTAATTGATCTAGTTCCTAGGATTATTTATTGATGCATAAATTAAGTTCTTTAAATTATGCTTCTTTAATTAAACTAGTTGCTGGAATAATTATTGCATATATGTTTTAGTTCATTTATTTAAGTAAGTTTAATATGTGTTATGATTAATAAGTGTTTTAATGTGTTTAATAAACTCATTTTAATGTGTTTATTGCAGGTGACTTTTTAGCTTATAGTGGTTACAATTCAAGGCTGTTACACATTTAATAAGTGGCTGTTCAAGTTCTTTTGAGTTACAATTAAAGGGGCTGTTAGAAAAAGGAACTTAAAGATCATTAAAAGGAGTTTTTAAAGAGCATTTTATGCCCTTTAAAATTCAGCAGCAATTCTTCCACTTCCAGCCGTTTTTGGAGCTTTTAAGAGAAATTAATCAAGCCTTTGAATGTCATTAAGGAGCTGGTAAGAGATGGTGTCTATTCAACTAGCCAAGGACAACTCAAGAGTCATTTTCTAAGCCGTTAAAGACATTCAAATCAGCTGAATTAAAGTGATTTTATGGAAGGAGTTATTTGGTTCAAAGAATAAGAAAAGACATCAGTTTTTTTATGGCACATTAAGTGGATGTTTTTGACCATTCGGTTACCTTGTTCTAGCATTATAAATAGATGTAATCAGCCATAGAGGGAACAACTTTTTACTGAATATAGATGAAATATTTGAATTGTGAGCTATCCAATTCTCTTTGTTCTTTCGGAATTGATTTGACTTATCAAGCATAGCTTGTGGCGTCCATCTTTTCTTTGTAGCTGAACTTATCACCTTTGGTGTGGCGTTCAATATACCTTTGGTTCCTATCATAGTTGATAGTGGGTCAAGGTTCCTTTCCTGTTTCCTTTAACCGAAAACACCTAAAGACCATTTTGAGATTCGGGTCAACAATTCGTTATTGTTGGTTCATTTTCGGTCTTAGCCAATTAATTTGTTATTGTTTCCTCTTTATTTTGTTTATTACCTTTGTTTGAAGCCATTATCTCTATTTTGTTTCATTTTAAAACCGAAACGAATCCATCCTTACTCAATTCACGATTGGGCAACACATACGACTCAAAACATCACGAGATGAGTTCGTATCAAATTGGTATCAGAGCTAGCAAATTTGGAGTAAGAATCGACATTGTCGGCAATACGGTATAGTAGTTTCTTCAAAAAAAATTTCAGAAAAAAATTCAAAAAAAAAATTCAAAAAAAATTTGGTTTCCATTCAAACTCAAGAGATTGGATATCAAGTTGAAAAAAAATTCGTGAAAAAAAAAATTTTCGTGAAAAAGAAGAAGCTAGTTTTGAAATTTTGTTGTTGTTTGCTGCCCAAATTATAGTTATTACTACCTTCTTCTATTTCGCCACATCCAACCTTTCATTTCTTGATTCAAGCCTACTTTCCTTTGTCCTACAATATTCTTACCAAGCCCAAACATCAAGGTTGTAAGCCGACCCACAACAACAACTTTTTAAGTTTAAATAATTCCTAAGAACTTAGAGAGGAGGAGTGAGTGGAAAGAGGCAAGAGAGTGGTGAGTTTATTCGAGAGTATAAAAGCCAAGGAAGTGAGATTTCTTTGTGAGTGGATAGTGAGATTCTTTGTTGTGAGTTCATTTTAAAAAAAAATATGTCACGAAGTCCGGAAAGAAATCAAAATGTGGAAGGAGGGTTCCGTCCCGTAAGAAATGTTGAAGGAGGAGTGCCAGATCTTACCCTTCAAGCAATTATGCGAGAGATGGAGCGATTATTTGATAGAAAACTTGAACCAATTGAAGATCGATTATATCGAGTCGAGAGACGAGAACAACGTGAGATGACTCCGGAAGATGCAAGACAAGAGTGAGAACGTCCAATTCAAGATCCTTATGAAGCAAGTGGACAAGAAAGTGATCACTCATCTGCCCAAAGTGTACGATGTTGAGGCCGTCAACGACAACGAGGTCCTAGAGATCGTGAACGACCAGATGACAATCTTAAGAATATCAAGATGACAATTCCACCATTCCAAGGTAAGAATGACCCTGAAGCTTATTTGGAGTGGGAAAAGAAGATTGAGCTTGTTTTTGATTGCCACAACTATTCGGAGAGTAAAAAGGTGAAACTCGCGGCAATTGAGTTTTCTGATTATGCCATAGTGTGGTAGGACCAGCTTGTAACTAGTTGACGACGAAATGGTGAAAGACCCATCTCTACTTGGGGAGAAATGAAATTAGTCATGCGGAAAAGATTCATTCCATCATACTACCATCGAGATCTTTATCAATGACTTCAAAACCTTACTCAAGGAAATAGAAGTGTTGAAGATTATTATAAGGAGATGGAGATAGCGATGATTCGAGCTGATATCGAGGAGGATCGAGAGGCAACCATGGCTAGGTTCCTTGCGGGTTTAAACCGTGACATTGCCAACATAGTTGAACTACAACACTATGTTGAAGTGATGGACATGGTTCACATGGCGATTAAGGTTGAAAAGCAACTTAAGCGAAAAGGAGTTAGTAGACCCTATGCCAATTCTTCAACCAACAAATGGAATCAAGGAGTCAACAAACCCCCTGTTAGAACAAAAGAGCCGACTGTAGCAGTTAAATCAAATCAACCCATTGGAGAGACAAGTCGAAATAAAAATGAGCAAGCACCAAATCGCACGAGAGACATAAGATGTTTCAAGTGTCAAGGCCGAGGGCACATAGCTAGTCAATGTCCCAATTGACGAATTATGGTGATAAGAGCTGATGGAGAAGTTGAGTCGGAGGAAGAGGATGAAAATGAACCTGAAATGCCATCCGATGATGAAGATTTAGAGTTACCCGTTGAAGGAGAAATTCTTGTGGTGAAGCGTAGCCTCAGTATTCAAAGGGTTGAAACTGATCAACAAAGGGAGAATATTTTTCACACTCGATGCCACATTCAAGGCAAGGTATGTAGTATGATCATTGATGGTGGTAGCTGTACTAATGTAGCTAGTATTATGTTGGTGGAAAAGCTAGGTTTGGCTACAACTAAACATCCAACTCCATACAAGTTGCAATGGCTAAATGATGGAGGTGAGCTGAAAGTAACAAAACAAGCTGTGGTGGCATTTTCTATTGGAAAGTACCAAGATGAAGTGGTGTGCGATGTAGTTCCTATGCATGCGGGACATCTACTTTTGGGACGTCCATGGCAGTTTGATAGGCGCGTGATCTATGATGGTTATACAAATCGCTATACATTCAAACATCGAGGCAAGAATGTAACTTTAACGCCATTGACTCCAAAGCAAGTGTACCAAGATCAATTGAAGTTGAAGGAAAAGATTGAAAAGAGAGAGACAAGAAAAATGAAAAAAGAAAGAAAAAATTGAGGAGTGGAGGTAAAAGTACGAGAGGAACAAGAAAGTCAAAAAGAAATTGAGAGTGGTAAAATGAGCGTATTTGCGAGAGAAAAAGAGATAAGAAAATCATTGTTGTTGCATCAACCCGTACTTGTACTTATGTACAAGGAATGCTTATTTGATGCTAACGAACTTGATAATTCTTTACCTTTGTCTATTGTTTCTTTGCTTCAGGAATTCAAAGACGTTTTCCCGGAAGATGTGCCAAGTGGATTGCCTCCTTTTCGAGGTATTGAACACCAAATAGACTTTATTCCCGGAGCTACAATTCCAAATCGACCAGCTTATCGAAGCAACCCAGAGGAAACTAAAGAGTTGCAACGACAAGTGGCAGAATTAATGGAAAAAGGCTATATACGAGAGAGTTTAAGTCCGTGTGCGGTTCCCGTTCTGTTGGTGCCTAAAAAAGATGGTTCATGGAGGATGTACGTAGATTGCCGAGCTATCAACAAAATTACCGTCAAATACCGACATCCCATTCCTAGACTTGATGATATGTTAGACGAGCTTAGTGGAGCAAAATTGTTCTCTAAGATTGATCTGAAAAGCGGGTATCATCAAATTCGTATGCGGGAGGGGGACGAGTGGAAGACTGCGTTTAAGACTAAATACGATTTGTATGAGTGGTTAGTGATGCCTTTTGGCCTCACCAATGCACCGAGTACTTTCATGAGGTTGATGAACCACGTTTTGAGGTCATTCATTGGTCGTTTTTGCGTAGTTTATTTTGATGATATTTTAATTTACAGCAAATCATTAACTGAACATCTTGAACATTTGCATGCTATTTTGAAGGTTTTACGAAAGGAAGTATTGTATGCAAACCTTAAGAAATGTAACTTTTGTACTGACAAAGTTGTTTTTCTAGGTTTTGTTGTAAGTGCGAATGGATTAGAGGTGGACCAAGAGAAGATTAAAGCAATACAAGAATGGCCACGACCGAATAACATCAGCCAAGTTAGAAGCTTTCATGGCCTTGCAAGCTTCTATAGGAGGTTTGTACCGAATTTTAGCACTCTTGCTGCCCCATTAACCGGTATTATCAAAAAAAATTCATCTTTTATTTGGTCTGATGAACAAGAATCTGCTTTTGTTAAAATCAAAGATTGCTTGACTAATGCTCCACTTTTATGTTTGCCGAATTTTAACAAAATTTTTTAGGTAGAATGTGATGCTTCTGGAATAGGAATAGGTGCGGTTTTAACGCAAGATGGGCGACCGGTGGCTTATTTTAGCGAGAAACTTAATGGAGCTACGCTCAATTATCCCACATATGACAAAAAAATGTACGCATTGATACGTGCATTAGAAACATGGCAGCATTACCTTTGGCCTAAGGAGTTCGTTATACACACGGACCATGAGGCTTTGAAGCATTTGAGAGGGCAAACTAAGCTTAACAAACGACATGCAAAATGGGTAGAATTCTTAGAATCCTTTCCATATGTGATTAAGTATAAGCAAGGTAAGGAAAATATCGTTGCAGATGCTTTATCGCGAAGGTATGCTCTTTTAAATTATTTGGATGTTAAGTTACTTGGTTTTGCTTATTTAAAGGAATTATATGCTGATGATTCTGATTTTGGAGAAGTTTACAAGTTATGTGTGCAAGGTGCGTATGACAGGTACTATCAGCAAGATGGATTCCTATTTCGAGAAAATAAGTTGTGCATACCCCAAGGATCAACTAGAAATTTGCTGGTTCATGAAGCACATAGTGGGGGTTTAATGGGACATTTTGGTATTGCCAAAACTTTGGCCGTTCTTCAAGAACACTTTTATTGGCCAAAGATGAAACGAGATGTGGCTAAAGTGTGCAATCGCTGTATTGTTTGCAAGAAGGCGAAATCAAGGGTCCAGCCACATGGACTCTATACTCCATTACCGATTCCAGAAATGCCATGGATGGATATTTCTATGGACTTTGTTTTGGGTCTTCCTAGAACAAAGAATGGCAAAGATTCTGTGTTTGTTGTAGTTGATCGGTTTTCAAAAATGGCTCATTTCATTGCATGTAACAAAACTGACGATGCTTTAAATGTTGCCAATCTATTTTTTAGGGAGATTGTACGATTGCATGGAATTCCAAGAACCATTGTTTCGGATCGAGACACTAAATTTCTCAGCCACTTTTGGAGGACTTTATGGGGAAAGATTGGAACTAAGCTATTATTTTCCACAACATGTCATCCCCAAACTGATGGCCAAACAGAGGTTGTTAATAGAGTTCTGTCAACACTACTGCGGGCCATTATACGTAAGAATTTAAAAACTTGGGAGGAGTGTCTACCTCACATTGAATTTGCATACAATCGATCGGTACATTCAGCTACCAAGTTTTCACCATTTGAGGTAGTGTATGGATTTAATCCCTTAACTCCATTGGATTTATTGCCTTTACCTTTTGATAAATTGGTGCATGTAGATGGAAAGAAAAAGGTAGATTTTGTGAAACAATTACATCAGCGAGTTAGGGATAATATTGAACGAAGAACGGAGCAATATGCACATCAAGTTAACAAGGGCCGTAAACGAGTAATATTTGAACCTGGTGATTGGGTTTGGATTCACATGCGCAAGGAGAGATTTCCTGTTCAAAGGCGATCCAAACTATTACCACGAGGAGATGGACCTTTTCAAGTCTTGGAGAGAATTAATGATAACGCTTATAAGTTAGATTTACCTGGTGAGTATGGGGTTAGTGCTACTTTTAATGTTGCTGATTTATCTCTTTCCGATGTAGGTGACGATTTGGGAGCAAATCGCCTCGAAGAGGGGGGAATGATGCAACCTTAGCCCGAGAAATTACTACCGAATCCATTGAGCTGCCACGAGGACCAATAACTCGATCACGAGCTAAGAGATTTCGAAATGCAATAGCAAGCTATGTGGAACGAGCTTAGGAAGAGGGAGTGGCCGGATTTGATAGTCGTGCTTCAAACCGTTCAAAAGGCGTTACTTGCAATTTATTGCAAGCTGAATTTGTTTCTTTTAATTAACTTGTTTTAGTTTAATAAATAAGTTGCTGATCAATTAATTTAACTTATCTTAAAGTTTTAATACATGAGTTAGTTATTGAACTTTATTAAATAAGATGCTTCTTAATTGATCTAGTTCCTAGGATTATTTATTGATGCATAAATTAAGTTCTTTAAATTATGCTTCTTTAATTAAACTAGTTGCTGGAATAATTATTGCATATATGTTTTAGTTCATTTATTTAAGTAAGTTTAATATGTGTTATGATTAATAAGTGTTTTAATGTGTTTAATAAACTCATTTTAATGTGTTTATTGCAGGTGACTTTTTAGCTTATAGTGGTTACAATTCAAGGCTGCTACACATTTAATAAGTGGCTGTTCAAGTTCTTTTGAGTTACAATTAAAGGGGCTGTTAAAAAAAGGAGCTTAAAGATCATTAAAAGGAGTTTTTAAAGAGCATTTTATGCCCTTTAAAATTCAGCAGCAATTCTTCCACTTCCAGCCGTTTTTGGAGCTTTTAAGAGAAATTAATCAAGCCTTTGAATGTCATTAAGGAGCTGGTAAGAGATGGTGTCTATTCAACTAGCCAAGGACAA
The DNA here is from genome assembly GCF_007990345.1 of Gossypium hirsutum. NCBI lineage: Eukaryota > Viridiplantae > Streptophyta > Magnoliopsida > Malvales > Malvaceae > Gossypium > Gossypium hirsutum. Next base: position 20,101,571 of record NC_053448.1, read on the forward strand.
CTCAAGAGTCATTTTCTAAGCCATTAAAGACATTCAAATCAGCTGAATTAAAGTGATTTTATGGAAGGAGTTATTTGGTTCAAGGAATAAGAAAAGACATCAGTTTTTTTATGGCACATTAAGTGGATGTTTTTGACCATTCGGTTACCTAATTCTAGCATTATAAATAGATGTAATCAACCATAGAGGGAACAACTTTTTGCTGAATATAGATGAAATATTTGAATTGTGAGCTATCCAATTCTCTTTGTTCTTTCGGAATTGATTTGACTTATCAAGCATAGCTTGTGGCGTCCATCTTTTCTTTGTTGCTGAACTTATCACCTTTGGTGTGGCGTTCAATATACCTTTGGTTCCTATCATAGTTGATAGTGGGTCAAGGTTCCTTTCCTGTTTCCTTTAACCGAAAACACCTAAAGACTATTTTGAGATTCGGGTCAACAATTCGTTATTGTTGGTTCATTTTCGGTCTTAGCCAATTAATTTGTTATTGTTTCCTCTTTATTTTGTTTATTACCTTTGTTTGAAGCCATTATCTCTATTTTGTTTCGTTTTAAAACCAAAACGAATCCATCTGATACGACCCGCCCCCGGGAACGGCTATTGTTTCAGCCTACAAGCGAGGCTCGTCGTGTTTGCAAGCTGGACGTAGCTCAATCTTATTTTGTGGAGCTTCATTTAGCTCGTTTCCAGCTCCTTTCAAGCTCAATGAGCTCGAACTAGCTCAATTTCATTAAGACCTTATTATAGTAGCTGAAATAATTATTTGAGTCATTTAATTAGTTTATTACAGCTCAATTAATATTCATTATTTATTTGGTTTAAAATCTGGTTGGATTTAATTATGCATGATTAATTGTGTTTTTCTTACATGCTATTAAGTTAAATTAAATTCCTACAGCTTATAAATAAGTCTTAATACATGTTTTAATGTGTCTTGTCCAAACTGAATTAATTAGACTTAGTTTAATTAATTGAGTTTTGTTTTAATTATTTGGATTAATGTTGTCTAAATTTCGTTTTTAATATGATTCAGCTGAATAATGATCAACTAAATTCATTTGTTCATGTTGTGTAGGTTGGCCGAATGTGGGTGGAAGCATTTAAGCTAGGTGCATGCATCATAGGTTCAATGAATGTGGCGTTACATGCATGAGGAATGTTCAGCTGATTTTAAATGATTCAAGAACCAGCATAATGCCATTCACACATGAAGTTCACACTCTTGGCTTTTCGGTTTGGAATGTTCACACACAAAGACTCTTTGAAACCGAGTGTTCACACTTCATTTGGCCATTCAAATCCCTCTTAATGGCTGGTCACTTTTCAGCAAAAGCTACAAATTAAATGAGCTTATTTATGCACATTGACCGAATCTAGCTCATCCATGCACCATTCAAGTTGTCCAAGGTTTAATGTGAATTCTAGAAGCTTTCCAAGTTCAGCCGAACCTAGCCAAGCCATTGAAGAATTCATTAGCTTAATTTTTAAGAAAATGTATGTGACTATTCGGCTAACTTAGTTGCTGATTATAAATAGCTGAAATTTCATTTTGTAAGGGACTTTTGACATTTTTAAGTAACGAATTGCTGCCAAATTTGTGAGGCATTTTCTCTCAAATTTCGTTCGGGACCCGTAAGACTTATCTAGCTTCTAGTGGCGTCTTTCCGAGTCTTTCTTTCGAACTTATCACTCCCTAAACCCGAGTGTGGCGTTCACCTTTGATACCTTTGGTTCATACTTTACTAAGTATCGGGTCAAGGTCCTTATCAACCATTTCCAACTCAATTTGGTCCTATAAGTTTCGGGTCGACACTTTTCTTTAGTGTTGGTTCACTCTTGACCTTTTTGAACCATTACCATTTCGTACCAAATCCCTTACCATTTCGTACCAATTCCCAAATACCAAAACGTACCAAAACCAAATACCATTTCTTAATTAATCCTAAACCGAACTCGACCATTCTAGTCATACCATTTCGACTTAAACCAAATCCATATCCAACTCTGCACGGACTTACTTTACTTCTTTGAACTCAAATATATTCTATCTTCTTCTTGTCTAATATACTTCTTCGTTTACGATCGGGAACTAAACGACTCGGGTTCAACTACTAAACCGAGGTCGTATCACCATCCTTACTCAATTCACGATTGGGCAACACATACGACTCAAAACATCACGAGACGAGTTCGTATCAATTTATAATTCTAGAACAAGGTAACCGAATGGTCAAAAAAACATCCACTTAATGTGCCATAAAAAACTGATGTCTTTTCTTATTCTTTGAACCAAATAACTCCTTCCATAAAATAAATTTAATTCAGCTGATTTGAATGTCTTTAATGGCTTAGAAAATGACTCTTGAGTTGTCCTTGGCTAGTTGAATAGACACCATCTCTTAACCAGCTCCTTAATGACATTCAAAGGCTTGATTAATTTCTCTTGAAAGCTCCAAAAACGGCTGGAAGTGGAAGAGTTGCTGCTAAATTTTAAAGGGCATAAAATGCTCTTTAAAAACTCCTTTAATGATTTTAAGCTCCCTTTATAACAGCCCCTTTAATTGTAACTCAAAAGAACTTGAACAGCCACTTAATTAAATGTGTAACAACCTTGAATTGTAACCACTATAAGCTAAAAAGTCACCTGCAATAAACACATTAAAATGAGTTTATTAAACAAATGAAAACACTTATTAATCATAACAAACATTAAACTTACTTAAATAAATGAACTAAAACATATATGCAATAATTATTCCAGCAACTAGTTTAATTAAAGAAGCATAATTTAAAAAAACTTAATTTATGCATCAATAAATAATCCTAGGAACTAGATCAATTAAGAACAACACTTATTAAATAAAGTTCAACAAAAAACTTATTAATTAAAACTAAGATGAGTTGAATAAATGTCCAGCAACTCATTTATTAAACTAAGATGCTTAAATGCATGGTTTTGAAATGCAAATTTAACTAACATGAAAGTTACATAATTAAACTAACTTGACTTAATTTAATGATGCAAACTTAACTAACATGAAAGTTACATAATGCATGACTTTATTAAATGCAGAACACATATTAGTGATGTGCAAACTATGACATAATTAAAAACACAAACTAAAATAACTAAAAATTAATGAATCAAAGTCCTTATTTTCCAGCAGCCAAATTGACAAACTAAAATTAAAAACTTCATTTTGCACTTGGGCCCCTCGAGTTTGGACCAATCTCGGTAGCGTCGAGTTGTGTTGTAACATGATGCGACCGGGATCGCATCATACCCTCCCTCTTGAAAATGATTTGTCCTCAAATCGAGCCACTTGCTCAAGAAAAATTTTTCAAGATCATGACCCCCTTTGTTCATGATCCGGACAGAATTATTTTCAAAATTCTGAGAACCACAAATGGCTCGGCTAGAAAGAAGGTCATTTGCATGCCATCCCTCTTTAGGAGGGTACCACCTAACATCGTCACCTACAAAACAATAAAACAAATTAGTGACACAATGAAGGTTAAACACAAAAGAACTTTCCAGGATTTTAGTCACAACTTGAAGAAATAAACTCAAAAGAACAACACATGAATCAATACCGGGATCAAAAATAGAAATTGATTTTACCTTTTTCTTCGATGGAAACAAACCTGATTCACAAGGTATTTGAAGATTATAGTTCTGAAAATTAGAATTCAATGGTCCAAATCCCTTGAACAATGATATGGAACAGCATTCACCGGGATCAAAGACAAAGTTTTTGTTCACCATTTCAATTTGACCAGAAAAATTTGTGGCTAGTAACTTATGAAGAACCTGAAGCACATTAAAGTTAAAATCATGCAACACATGTTTGAATCCATTAACCAGCAATATACAACAACCTCCAGAATCAAAAATTTGATTTTGACTTGGCAAGCCAACGAAATTCATATGTTTGGTTTTCGAACTAAATAAAGATAAAACTTGAAGCAAATAGAAGGGGTCAACACATTGATTCAAAATACAATTTTGATACTCACCTTCGCTTGACGTCAACTTAGGAATACAGGCTCCGGGTTTAAAAACATGGTTTTGATCAGTCGTTCCGTAACGTAACAAAAACTTCACTTTCACCAAGACATCACACATGCCAAATAAAGAAGATGTAGGCAAAAATAAATTCAAACAATCAAATCTCTCAAATCTCATGCAAATATACGAAGATCTCATACTAAGAGTTAAAAAATTTTCATTACCATCACGATCAAACAGATTGAGCGTTTCACATGAAAGTTCTTTATCAAACATGATAAGATTTTGTATTTGTGGATTTAATCGAACAACATCAAAAGATTTTTTAACACAAAACTTATTGAGTGAACAACTCTTCATGCCTCCACTTAAAATGAATTTATCAACCACAAATAGCGAGTAACAATTAACCAAATCAAAATAAGGAGATCTTTTTAAAACTAAGTTATCGGAAATTTTGTCAACAACTTTCAAACCTGATTGCCATGATTCATTGACTAAAAACTCCTTATCTTGCTTACCTTTAAGCGCTTGAACCTTACCTTTTTCGGTCAAATGGAATCGTCTCTCATCAGGAAGGTAATGAAGTTGAAACTTGTCATTTGAATCTCTAGAAACCTGGAAAGAAGAAACAATATGATGACAACTTGCAGATTGGTTAGTAAAAACATTCCTCGCTTTTTCTTGTTGACTTTCATCTTTTCCACTCGTTTCTTTTTCAACTTCTCTTTCTTTTTCCACAATCTCTTTGTTTGTTGAAAACTCACTTTCACTCATCAATTCTCTTTCATTTTCAACAACACTTGTTTCTCGCACTCTTTCTTTTCTTTCTCCAATCTTTTCTCTTTTTCAATTTTTGTTTCTTTTTCGGTTTCTTTTTCTCTCGTCACTCTTTTTCTTCTCTCAACTTTATTACAAAATGGAGATAATACAAAAGAATCAGAACAATAGACTTTTCGTTGGAAAGAAATGGAAGAATCTTCATAAGAGTCACGATCAACTCTTCGTGAATAAACTTCTATGGATGAGTTCTTATACGAAACACATTCACTTCTTCGTAAGGATTTTTCCGTAGATGAATACTTTGATGCATACGAAGAATGACTTGTACTTTCTCGTTCGTTACCTTGATAGGCTTCAAACTCATAGCTGGATTTATTTCGGCCTAAATTCCTTGAAGAATAGGAATCTGGATAAGGGTCTCTTTTCACATATTCGTCGAATGTTTGTCTTCTTGATGATCTCATTTCCGTCCTTTCATTTGGATAAATTTGCTCCCCGTTGGGTTCTTGCTTGATGACTCCGCTCTTCGACACGATCCAATCTTTTCTTGATGGGTTTGAGTTTTCGATCAAATAGATGCTCTATTTCATGCGTAAAGGCTTGGAGTGTAAAATCTGGCACACTTCCTCCAACAATTCTTACAGGACGGAATCCAACTGCCTTGTCTGAATTTTTTTCTAGACTTCGTGACATTTTTTTAAGAACTCACAACAAAGAATCTCACTATCCACTCACAAAGAAATCTCACACACTTGGTTTTTTTTTCTCTCGAATAAACTCACTACTCTCTTGCCTCTTTCCACTCACTCCTCCTCTCTAAGTTCTTAGGAATTATTTAAACTTAATAAGCAGTTGTTGTGGGTCGGCTTACAACCTTGATGTTTGGGCTTGGTAAGAATATTGTAGGACAAAGGAAAGTAGGCTTGAAACAAGAAATGAAAGGTTGGATGTGGCGGAATAGTAGAAGGTAGTAATAACTATAATTTGGGCAGCAAACAACAACAAAATTTCAAAACTAGCTTCTTCTTTTTTTCACTAATTTTTTTTCACGAATTTTTTTTTCAACTTGATATCCAATCTCTTGAGTTTGAATGGAAACCAATTTTTTTTTTGAATTTTTTTTTCAAATTTTTTTTTGAAGAAACTACTATACCGTATTGCCGACAATGTCGATTCTTACTCCAAATTCGCTAGCTCTGATACCAATTTGATACGAACTCGTCTTGTGATGTTTTGAGTCGTATGTGTTGCCTAATCGTGAATTGAGTAAGGATGGATTCGTTTCAGTTTTAAAATGAAACAAAATAGAGATAATGGCTTCAAACAAAGGTAATAAACAAAATAAAGAGGAAACAATAACAAATTAATTGGCTAAGACCGAAAATGAACCAACAATAACAAATTGTTGACCCGAATCTCAAAATGGTCTTTAGGTGTTTTCGGTTAAAGGAAACAGGAAAGGAACCTTGACCCACTATCAACTATGATAGGAACCAAAGGTATATTGAACGCCACACCAAAGGTGATAAGTTCAGCAACAAAGAAAAGATGGACGCCACAAGCTATGCTTGATAAGTCAAATCAATTCCGAAAGAACAAAGAGAATTGGATAGCTCACAATTCAAATATTTCATCTATATTCAGCAAAAAGTTCTTCCCTCTTTGGCTGATTACATCTATTTATAATGCTAGAACAAGGTAACCGAATGGTCAAAAAAACATCCACTTAATGTGCCATAAAAAACTGATGTCTTTTCTTATTCTTTGAACCAAATAACTCCTTCCATAAAATAAATTTAATTCAGCTGATTTGAATGTCTTTAATGGCTTAGAAAATGACTCTTGAGTTGTCCTTGGCTAGTTGAATAGACACCATCTCTTAACCAGCTCCTTAATGACATTCAAAGGCTTGATTAATTTCTCTTGAAAGCTCCAAAAACGGCTGGAAGTGGAAGAGTTGCTGCTAAATTTTAAAGGGCATAAAATGCTCTTTAAAAACTCCTTTAATGATTTTAAGCTCCCTTTATAACAGCCCCTTTAATTGTAACTCAAAAGAACTTGAATAGCCACTTAATTAAATGTGTAACAACCTTGAATTGTAACCACTATAAGCTAAAAAGTCACCTGCAATAAACACATTAAAATGAGTTTATTAAACAAATGAAAACACTTATTAATCATAACAAACATTAAACTTACTTAAATAAATGAACTAAAACATATATGCAATAATTATTCCAGCAACTAGTTTAATTAAAGAAGCATAATTTAAAAAAAACTTAATTTATGCATCAATAAATAATCCTAGGAACTAGATCAATTAAGAACAACACTTATTAAATAAAGTTCAACAAAAAAACTTATTAATTAAAACTAAGATAATGTCCAGCAACTCATTTATTAAACTAAGATGCTTAAATGCTTGGTTTTGAAATGCAAATTTAACTAACATGAAAGTTACATAATTAAACTAACTTGACTTAATTTAATGATGCAAACTTAACTAACATGAAAGTTACATAATACATGACTTTATTAAATGCAGAACACATATTAATGATGTGCAAACTATGACATAATTAAAAACACAAACTAAAATAACTAAAAATTAATGAATCAAAGTCCTTATTTTCCAGCAGCCAAATTGACAAACTAAAATTAAAAACTTCATTTTGCACTTGGGCCCCTCGAGTTTGGACCAATCTCGGTAGCGTCGAGTTGTGTCGTAACATGATGCGACCGGGATCGCATCACCTATGTTGATCGTATGAAAGCGTCTTTCATCAGAAAGATATTGAAGTTGAAAGTTATCTTTTGGTCTTTCGGGAACCTGAAATGTAGCAATACAAGGAAAATTCATATCTTGGTTAGTGGAAACATTCCTCACTACCCTTTCCTCGTCTTTTTCTTTTGTTTCTTTTTCTAACTCATTTTCTCTTCTTTCTTCAATTTCTTTTTCAATTTTCTTGTATGTTTCCTTTTCACTCTCAATCTATTTTTACTCTTTTTCATTCTTTTTTTCTTTTTTGATTTCTTTTTCTGTCTTCCTTTCATTACAAGATAGAGATGTTACAAATGAATTAGAACGAAAAGACTCTCGTTGGGTATGTACGGGATGACTTGCATACGAACAATGATTACCTTTTTGAAATTGATTCTCAGTGGACGAGTTCCTTGGGGCATACGAAGGATTATTTGTGATTTCTTGTTCGTCACTTTGGAAAACTTCACACTCGAAACTTGCTTTGCATCGTCTTGAATTTCTCGTTGAATAGGAATCATGATATGAATCTCTTCTCGAATATTCTTTGGTTGTTCGTCTTCTTGGCACTCTCATTTTTTCCCTTTCACTTGAATTAAGTTGTTCTCATTGGGCTCTTTTCTCTACTCGGTCCAATCGCATATCATTGATAGTAGCACTAAATGTTCGAAGTATGGCATTTGTTTGTTTGAGTGCAGCAACCCGTTCATCTAACTGTTGTTGGATTTCTTTAAATTTATCATGGACATCAAATGAATTTTTTTCCAAAAATTTTTCTGGGTAAAAACTGCTATTTAATGTTTTCAAAAAGGAGATCAGTTTAGAAATCAACGAAGAACACCCAAAATGCCCAAAATATGATACCAAATGATAGAGGGTTTGTGCGCGGACCAAGATCGAATTGTCAAGTCATGGGAAACTCCTACGAAAATGCTAAACGCTTAGATCTGAAACGAAACAGAAAAAAATTAAATCTTAGAATTCCAGATCTGAAATAAAAACCCCAAAATAATAAAGAATCAGCCAAGAACCGAAACACTTATTAATAGGGGATTCTTGGAAGCCAAGAACACGAAATTGAACTTCAAAAAAGAATCCAATCAGCTGAATCTGACAATTGAACACAAGATAGCAAGTTAATTCAAAAACTCAGCAAGCCGAATTGAATCAGATATAGGATAATTGGGCGGCAAGATCAATTGCAAATTATGAATAGAAAATGTTTTCTTGCTACCAAGAAGGGTGTCGATCAGCTTCTTGAAGATTGAAAAGGGCTGGAAACGCAACAAGAATGAATAAAACAAGTTACTCAATGAATCGACACAAGCTGAAAAATCTAAAGAAAAATAAACAGCAATAAAGATAAAGAAAAGTCCTAAGAAGCCTTGAAATCAAAAAAAGATTTCACAACTCCCTTTAAACGGCTCTAATCTCCCCTCCGATGTAAGCACACGGCAAGAAGAAAGCTGAAGATGGCTCCCACAATCAAAAAGATTGTTAAAACTACTTCTAAAGAAAACTCAAGAGAGAATTCTTGGAGAAACTCTAAGAGAATTTTCACTCAACAAAAATCTGAAATTTTTAATGTAATCAATGTGTTTTTTTTCTATGGGTGGTCGATTTTCCAAGATGGCACATTTTATTCCTTGTCACAAAACAGATGATGCTACACATATGGTAGACTTATTTTTTAAAGATGTGGTAGGACTTCATGGCATCCCTAAAACAATTGTTTCTGACAGAGATGTCAAATTTCTTAGCCACTTTTGGAAGGTATTGTGGGGTAAGCTTGGTACGAAATTATTGTATTCAACTACATGTCACCCCCAAACCGATGGCCAAACTGAGGTAGTCAATCGAATTTTAGGAGCCTTATTACGATCTGATATGGGAAAGAGCATTAAAAATTGGGAAGAATGTTTGTCATTTGTTGAATTTGCATATAATAGATCTATTCATTCTACAACTGGCTATTCACCATTTCAACTTGTTTATGGTTTTAACCCACTAACAGTACTTGATCTTACGCCATTACCACTAGAACATATTGTTAATTTAGATGGCAAACAGAAAGCTGAGTTGATGAAATCCTTACACGAGAAGGCTAGGCAACGAATAGCCAAAACAAATAACATTAACACCAACAAAGAAAATAAGGGGCGCAAACGGGTTGTCTTTGAACCCGGAGATTGGGTTTCGGTCCATATGAGGAAAGAACGATTTCCTACAAAAAGAAACACCAAGTTGGATCCAATAGGCGATGGGCCTTTCCAAGTACTCGAGCGGATCAATGATAATGCATACAAAATTCATCTACCCGGTGAGTACAATGTAAGTTCTACTTTCAATGTGGCTGACTTATCTCCATTTGATTTTTCAGATTTGAGGACGAATCTTTTTGAGGAAGGGGGGAATGAAACGAATCACAAAGGCCCAACTCAAGCTCAAGAACGTGATGGACTCAAATTACCACAAGGCCCAATAACGAGGTCAAAGGCCAAGAAAATGCGTACAAAATTAAATGGAACCATTCAAGATTTCATTAGCAAGGCCTTAGATGCGTATATAAAGGAAAAAGAAAATCAAGATTCACTTTCTTGTTTTCAAGAAATCAAGAAACTGAATCTTGGTCCAATTTTACTGTTTTGAGCGATTTCAAGAATCAAGAAAATCAAGATTTCAAATCTTGGAAATCTTGGTCCAAGAAACCGAATCTTGCAGCTAAGACGCATTGGATCTCAGTTACGAGCATCAACGAACCAATTTTGGGAGAGAACGGATTACAAGCCCAAGTTCTTGAAGACAAGGCCCAATAAGATGTTCCAAGCCTAATCAAGAAATTTAAATTAGACTTAGTTGAAAATCAGGCCAAATTGTCAAAGTGGCCTAATTTATAAAATTTTAATTATTTAAATACTTAGTTTTAAATTTTAGACTTTATGATTTAATTCCTATGTAAAAATTCAGCCCAAGCAGCCCATTAAAAGCCTTGACCGAATTTCCCCTTTGAAGTTAATAATTAGGTTTTTTTTAGTTTCCTAATAGGATTAGGAAAATAGATAGAAGGCCTATAATAAGGCTTGGCCGGCCACCTTATGAAAATTACATTGAATTACACATTGAAATCAAATTTTTGTTGAGTGAAAATTCTCTTTGAGTTTCTCCAAGAATTTTCTCTTAAGTTTTCTTTGGAAGTAGTTTTAACAATCTTTGTGATTGTAGGAGCCATCTTCAGCCTTCTTCTTGCCATTGTCCTACATTGGAGGGGGAGATTAGAGCCGTTTGAAGGGAGTTGTGAAATCTTTCTCGATTTCAAGGCTTCTTAAGACTTTTCTTTATTTTCTTGCTGTGAATTCCTCTTTAATTTTTCTGCTTGTGTCGATTCATTGATTAAATTGTTTTAATCTCTCTTTTTGCGTTTCCAGCCCTTTCAATCTTCAAGAATCTATTCGGCACCAGTCTTGGGCATCAAGAATCGTTCTTGATTCATAATTCTTCTTTTCTTGCCGCACAAAACCTAGTTCTACTTTAATTTGGGGTTTCGTGATCTGTTGAGTCTAATTTTTCTGTTTTGTGTTTACTTGTTAGATTCGACTGATTGGAGACTTTTCTTGAAGTTCAATTTCATTTTCTGGGCTTCCAAGAATCCCTATTAATAATTGTTTCAATTCTTGGCTGATTCTTTATTGTTTTGGGTGTTTCGTTTCAGATCTGTTGATTCTAAGTTTAATTTTCTATTTCGTTTCAGATCCAAGTGTCTAGCATTTTCATAGAAGTTTTTCGTGACTTGGCAACTCGATCTTGGTCCGCACGCAACCCTCTATCATCTTGCACTTGGACCCTTCAAGTTTAGGCCAATCCCGATGTCGTTGAGATTTATCGAAACATGATGCGACCAGGTTTGCATCAGAATGTCACTTTAGCACCACTCACTCCAAAGCAAGTTTATGAAGATCAAATCAAAATGAAACAATCTATAGAAAAATCAAAAGAAGAACAAGATTAAAAAACTAAAAAAGAAAAGATGGAAAAAAAAGAGAGGAAAGAATGAGAAAAATGAGTTGAAAACTCGAGTGGAAAAAAATCAAAATGAGAGTGAGAGTAAAAAAATGAGTGTCTTTGCAAGGAAAACAAAAGTTTGGAAGATGCTTTTGATGAGACAGCCCATTCTTGTACTTATGTACAAAGAATGTCTTTTTGAAACTAGCAAAATTGAAAATAGATTGCCCTCTTCTGTTGTTTCTTTGCTCCAGGAATTTGAAGATGTATTTCTAGATGAAGTGCCGATCGGCTTACCCCCCCATCTGAGGCATCGAGCATCAAATTGATTTTGTGCCTGGAGCAACGATACCTAACCGACCAGCTTATCAGAGTAACCCTGGGAAGACGAAAGAATTGGAAAAACAAGTTGCTAAATTGATGGAGAAAGGTTACTTCCGAGAAAGTTTGAGTCCGTGTGCGGTGCCCGTTTTACTATTGCCTAAAAAGGACGACTCGTGGCGAATGTGCGTTGATTTTTGCACTATCAATAAGATCACCATCAAGTATAGGCACCCAATTCCCCGTCTTGATGATATGCTTGATGAACTAAGCGAAGCCCAATTATTCTCAAAGATCGACTTAAAGAGCGGCTATCATCAGATTCGCATGCGGGAGGGTGATGAATGGAAGACCACATTTAAGACAAAATATGGTTTGTACAAATGGTTGGTAGTGCCATTCGATCTTACAAATGCTCCTAGTACATTTATGATATTAATGAATCATGTATTGTGTGATTTCATTGGAAAATTTTACGTGGTTTATTTTGATGATATTTTGATTTACAGCAAGTCATTGGAAGACCACGTTCAGCATTTGCGTACGGTATTAGAAGTTTTGCAAAAGGAGGTACTTTATGCTAATTTCAAGAAGTGTTCTTTTTGTACTAACAAGGTTGTGTTTTTAGGATTTGTGGTGAGCGACAACGGCTAAGAAGTCGATCAAGAGAAAATCAAAGGAATCCAAGAGTGGCCACGTCCTGCGAACATTAGCCAAGAGCGGAGTTTTCACGGGTTAGCATGTTTTTATAGGAGGTTTATGCCTAATTTTAGTACATTAGTTGCCCCCTTATCAGGTATCATAAAGAAAAACTCTCCTTTCAATTGGACTGATGAGCAAGAGATGTCATTTAATAAAATCAAGGATTGTTTGACTAACACTCCTCTATTGTCACTACCTGATTTTAACAAAACATTCGAAGTTGAATGTGATGCCTCAGGTATTGGAATCAGAGCGGTTTTGACTCAAGACGAACGACCCATCGCATACTTTAGCAAGAAACTAAACGGAGCTACTTTCAATTATCCAACATATGATAAAGAGATGTATGCTTTGATTCGGGCCTTAGAGACATGGCAACATTATCTCTGGCCTAAAGAGTTTGTCATCCACATGGATCATGAGGCCTTGAAGCACCTTAAAGGACAAACAAAGTTGAACAAGCGCCATGCCAAGTGGGTGGAGTTTTTTGAATCTTTTCCTTACGTGATTAAATACAAGAAAGGTAATGAAAATATAATTGCCGATGCATTATCATGAAGGTATGCACTTATCAATCAATTAGATTCCAAACTACTTGGTTTTGAGTTCTTGAAAGATCTTTATAAAACTGATTTTGATTTTGGTGAGATATATAAGTCTTGTGTGCGAGGTGCTCATGATAAGTACTATCAACAAGATGGCTATCTATTCCATGATGGTAAGTTGTGTGTACACCAAAGTTCTATTCGAGAAGTACTTGTTAACGAAGCCTATAGCGGAGGACTTGTGGGACACTTTGGTGTGGCCAAAACCTTGGCCATACTTCAAGAACATTTTTATTGGCCCAAGATGAATTGCAACATGATGAGAAAGTGTGATCGTTGTATTGCTTGTAAGAAAGCAAAGTCACGAATCAAACCACACGGTTCGTATACACCATTACTAATACCGGATGCACCATGGGTCGACATATCTATGGACTTCGTTCGAGGGCTTCCTAGAACCAAAAATGAAAAAGACTCAATTTTTGTTGTTGTGGGTCGATTTTCTAAAATGGCCCATTTCCTTGCTTGTCATAAAATTAATGACGCTACTAATGTTGCTAATTTGTTTTTCAAGGAAATCGTTTGATTGCATGGAATACCCCGAACCATCATCTCCAATCGAGATGCCAAGTTCCTTAGCCACTTCTAGAGGACCCTGTGGGGCAAGTGATGTGATCCGGCTCGGTTGATTGAGTCGATTCACTTGATTGCCCGATCGTCGACGAGAAGTTCGTTCGAAATTGTTTTAAGATGAAGATTGTTTTCAGTTTAAGCGGAAGACTTTTAAAAGGGTTCAAAAGATAGGCTAAATTCGGATATTTTGTAGGTTCGGTTTAATAAAAAAAAATAAAGTTTATATTTAATAAATAGGATGGAGATGAAAAAAATGAACTTAAGTATTAAGAACGATTCAATACTATGTAAAGTATTGCCCCGAGTCTTATATTGCTTAAGGTGAATTTTGATGAAGGATAGAAGCGGACCTTGACCCGTTACCTATATGGAGGTAAGAACCAAAGGTATAGGAAGATGGTTGAACGCCACACCGATTCGGTGATAAGTTCAATGGAGTTCGGATTGACACCACTAGCAAGCTAGATAAGTCGCTTCGAGACTCGAACGAAAGAAGAGAGGAGGTAACCTCACAAGAACAAAAGTTCTATTAAGTTTAATTGATCAAATTCTGTAACCTTTTACAATAAACAAAATAAACTATTTATAGGCTCTCTAATGCCTATTAAAATTCAGCTACTAATGTGTTCACACAACAATTAAAAATGTTCACACTTCAAGCATTAAATCTCTGTTCATGGATAGTGTAAGTTCATGCATGGTTGAATAATCATGTTTCTTCCCAAAACCCGTTCATGCATGCTTAACCAATAAGAAAGCTTCCTTGTTCCATGAATGTGCATCTTCAATTCATATCCAACCCCTCTTGGACAAATGCTAGGTGCATGGGTCATGTATCTCTCTTAATTAAAGCTTTAATGATGGGCTGGTTCATGAATGGAAGCATGTACCTTCTAAATTCGTTCTCCCCTTTGTACATGCACATTATACATTCAATGTGATGAATTAAGGTAATATTTCCTCCCTTTGGACGTTCATGAATCCACCCATACATGTATAGGAGCTGATTGGTCAAATTGAGGTGTGAATGGCTTAGATGCTGCCTTGGGAATACGATCGGCCAAGCTTGTGCTTTAAATTGCTGGACACCTTTTGGCCAAATAGGTGCCTTGGGGAGCCAAATGGATAAGCCACCATTCATTGAAAGAGGCCTTACATGCACCGTCCCATACATTGAACCTATCATGCATGAACCTTGTTTAATTACTCTCCAAATTCAGCTCACCTACAAAAACACATGAACCAAAATTAAATCACATAAAATTCAGCTGAACAAACATTAATATAATTTAGACACACTAATTAAACATAAACTAAATTAGACAAATTTAATAAAGTCTTAACAAGACATATTAAATTTGGCCAAGACACATTTAAAACATGTAATAAGTCAAAACATAATTATGAGCTGTAGTAATTTAAACTAAATTAATAAATTACTTAATTTATTCAGACATTAAAATAAATGAGTTGAAATAAACTTAAGCCAAGCTCAAACGAGCTAAAGTAAGCTAAATTGAGCTCAAACGAGCTAAATTAAGCTCATGTGAGCTAAATCGAGCTGGGAAAAACTAAGATTGAGCTTGTTGAGTTGAGATTGAGCTTCATCTTGCACTTGGGGCCCTCGTGTTTAGGCCAATCATGATAGCAACGAGTGGTGCCACAACATGATGCGATTGAGATCACATCATACCCTCCCTCTTGAAGACGATTTGTCCTCAAATCGGGCCATTTTCTCAAAAAAAATTTTACATCGTCACCAGCCCCTTTGTCGATGGAATTGGCATAGTTGCTCCCAAAAACCTGGAAATCAGACATGCCTTGAGTAGGACACAATTTATGTTTATACCCTCCCTCTTTAGGAGGGAACCACTTCGAAGTGTCACCTACACAAAAATTAAATAGATTAGTGACACCATGGTTTATAAGTTCAAAAGGTCTTCTTAAGATCTTATGCAAAAATTGAACCAATGAACCAGTGCCGGGATCAAAAGTAAAAGTTGATTTTACCTTTCCGCAATGAGTTAAGAATTTCTTCGTTGGAGATATACCAAAAACAAGAAGCATTCGGGAACTATAATTTTGGACAACAAAAATCCATGACTTAAAAACTTTGAACAATGATGTAGAGCCAAAGCTTCGATTTAGCGTTTGCAACTTGTCATAGTTCAACAACTTCATTTTCAAATTTAAAGTCATAACATCAAGCAAGCACAAATGGTTCACACATCTATTCACACATAGCGATAAAATTCGGAAAAGATGAGAAGATTCAACATATTTATTCCAAACAAAATTAGAGTACTCACCTTTATTTATCAACAACTTAAGATAACTTGCTCCGAGCTTAAACACACGGTTTTGGTCATTCTTTGTTAAAAACAGCAAAGGCTTTTTCAAACATGCAAAATTTATACAACAAGGCAGATTTGAGACACCATCTTCAACTTTAAGTGCACTAACCATTTTACATGTCATCCTCGTATCAAACAAACAAATCAAAGACATGCATGTTTTCAAGCATTCATGCATCTCAAATCTCATACTACATTCTTGTTTAGACAAAGTAGTTTCTCATAAAAGATCAATGAGTGCACATTTTTACTTAAATCAAGCAGATGGAAAGGCTTATATGTTTTCTTATCTTGCAAATGCCGAATATTTATTATTTCAATAACAAACTCATCAGCATCACAATTTCCAAAAACATTATTCTTCTTGCCATCATTCCATGCAAATATGATATCATCAATCAAAGAATGGCAAGTAACCACATCAAAATTCAGATCATTTTTAAAGGACAAATCATCAACAGTGTGTCCATCAACAATCGAGTAAGGCAGAAGTGCTTTAAAATTTTCAACATTCATACCTTGCTTACCTTTTGGCATAGGCGAACTAGGATCGTTGAGAACATTACCTTTTTTAGCCAAAATGAACCTTCTCTCCTTCGAGAGGTATTGGAGTTGAAAATTATCGTCACTTGGCCTTCCAGAGACCTGAAAAGAAGGAACAGAACAAAAACAAACATCACGGGGGTTAGTTAAAATTTTGTTCTCCTTTTCTTGTTCTCGCTCACTATCTTCATTTTCTCTCGTTTCCTCTTCAACATCTTTTTCTTTTTTAATTTTTTTTTCTTCATTTTTTTTTTCACTACAATGTGTGGATGACACGAAAGAATCAAAGAGATAATCATTTGGCTCAAAGAAAGAGAAAATATTTTCATAAGCTTCTCGTCCATTTCTTCGAGAACAATCCTTTGGGAAGGACTTCTTTGAAGCATACGAGGAATGACTCGTCCTTTCTTGCTCATCTCGAGTGATTTTTGACTCGAAGTTTTCTTCTCGCGGTCTCGAAAGCCTTGTTGAATAGGAGTCTTGATATGTGTCTCTTCTCGAATAATGTCGTCGTGATGAACTTAACTCTATTTCTCGACTCGGTGGAGTTTGCTTCCATCGGGCTTTTTCCTCCACTCGGTCCAAACGTCTTTTTAATGGGCTTAGTTTTTCCTCCAATATTCGGCCCATCTCGTTCACCAAGTATTGAAATTCATCGGTAGAGAATTCTTCTTGAGACATGATTCAAGAAAATGTTCGAAAATCGAAAGATAGAATAAATAGTAAATAAACCTCACCAATTCAAAATCCTCACCAATCTCTCACAAAGAAATAATGATTTTCACTCGCACTCGTGTTTACACTCTTCTAGGCTTTTTCTTTGATGTAAAACACACGTGCCTTTTACCTCTCGACCTCGTCTCACAATTTCGTAATTCGTCTCGATAGACTTAATTTGCTGCTTGAGGGTCAGTTTCAAAATAGGTTACAAAGGAATGATGTGGGTGTAGGGTAGGCTAAACAAAATAAAATCAAGGCTAAGTGTGGCGTTGGGATGGGTAAATAATGGTAGGAAGGGAAACTTGATGATCGGAGCAAATAAGAGAGAAAAATAAAATAAAAACTCGCAAGACTTTTCACTTTTTTTTAACTTGATTTTTTTGGTCACTTTTTTTTTTTGCTCGATTTTTTTTTCACTTTTTTTTTGAATTTTTTTTTTCAATCAAATTTTTTTTTGAATTTTTTTTGATTTTTTTGTTACTCCAATACAATAGTAAGCTAAATACAAGGGAAAAAATTAAATTACAACTCAAACTTTTTTTTTGATTTTTTTTTCACGTTTCGAACCTACTTGCGGCCTTATTACGAACGTAGGCGCTCCTCGTTTTAGTAGCTCTGATACCAAATGATGTGATCCGGCTCGGTTGATTGAGTCGATTCACTTGATTGCCCGATCGTCGACGAGAAGTTCGTTCGAAATTGTTTTAAGATGAAGATTGTTTTCAGTTTAAGCGGAAGACTTTTAAAAGGGTTCAAAAGATAGGCTAAATTCGGATATTTTGTAGGTTCGGTTTAATAAAAAAATAAAGTTTATATTTAATAAATAGGATGGAGATGAAAAAAATGAACTTAAGTATTAAGAACGATTCAATACTATGTAAAGTATTGCCCCGAGTCTTATATTGCTTAAGGTGAATTTTGATGAAGGATAGAAGCGGACCTTGACCCGTTACCTATATGGAGGTAAGAACCAAAGGTATAGGAAGATGGTTGAACGCCACACCGATTCGGTGATAAGTTCAATGGAGTTCGGATTGACACCACTAGCAAGCTAGATAAGTCGCTTCGAGACTCGAACGAAAGAAGAGAGGAGGTAACCTCACAAGAACAAAAGTTCTATTAAGTTTAATTGATCAAATTCTGTAACCTTTTACAATAAACAAAATAAACTATTTATAGGCTCTCTAATGCCTATTAAAATTCAGCTACTAATGTGTTCACACAACAATTAAAAATGTTCACACTTCAAGCATTAAATCTCTGTTCATGGATAGTGTAAGTTCATGCATGGTTGAATAATCATGTTTCTTCCCAAAACCCGTTCATGCATGCTTAACCAATAAGAAAGCTTCCTTGTTCCATGAATGTGCATCTTCAATTCATATCCAACCCCTCTTGGACAAATGCTAGGTGCATGGGTCATGTATCTCTCTTAATTAAAGCTTTAATGATGGGCTGGTTCATGAATGGAAGCATGTACCTTCTAAATTCGTTCTCCCCTTTGTACATGCACATTATACATTCAATGTGATGAATTAAGGTAATATTTCCTCCCTTTGGACGTTCATGAATCCACCCATACATGTATAGGAGCTGATTGGTCAAATTGAGGTGTGAATGGCTTAGATGCTGCCTTGGGAATACGATCGGCCAAGCTTGTGCTTTAAATTGCTGGACACCTTTTGGCCAAATAGGTGCCTTGGGGAGCCAAATGGATAAGCCACCATTCATTGAAAGAGGCCTTACATGCACCGTCCCATACATTGAACCTATCATGCATGAACCTTGTTTAATTACTCTCCAAATTCAGCTCACCTACAAAAACACATGAACCAAAATTAAATCACATAAAATTCAGCTGAACAAACATTAATATAATTTAGACACACTAATTAAACATAAACTAAATTAGACAAATTTAATAAAGTCTTAACAAGACATATTAAATTTGGCCAAGACACATTTAAAACATGTAATAAGTCAAAACATAATTATGAGCTGTAGTAATTTAAACTAAATTAATAAATTACTTAATTTATTCAGACATTAAAATAAATGAGTTGAAATAAACTTAAGCCAAGCTCAAACGAGCTAAAGTAAGCTAAATTGAGCTCAAACGAGCTAAATTAAGCTCATGTGAGCTAAATCGAGCTGGGAAAAACTAAGATTGAGCTTGTTGAGTTGAGATTGAGCTTCATCTTGCACTTGGGGCCCTCGTGTTTAGGCCAATCATGATAGCAACGAGTGGTGCCACAACATGATGCGATTGAGATCACATCAGCAAGTTAGGCACCAAGCTCTTATTCTTGACAACGTGCCACCCCAAATAGATGGACAAATGGAGGTAGTCAACCGAGTTTTATCGACCTTATTACGGGCCATCAATAGGAAAAATGTAAAGTCGTGGGAGGAATTAATCAAATAATCAAATAATCAAAAGTCCTTACAAAGTGAAGGAAATTACATATTTATAGACTATTCCTATGGGTAACTGAATGGCCTATCATTTAAGCTGAATGGGCAGCACATTGAAGCAAGGCAAGGCCTGGAAATTACCTTGAACTTTCTTGAACGTCTCTTGAAGCTTCTAGCATGGAAAACACAAATGGACAGCTTTTAGATGGAGTCCATTAAGTTGGACATTAATTGAAAAAGGTGGTAGCTGGATAGACTTGTCTATATTCGGCCAAGGGTACTAAAAGCTCTTTAATGGAGCTGCTTGGTTGAGCTAAAAAGTCTGGCATTTTTAATGAGTAGCTTGGGGACATCAATGGTACTCAAGTGTGTATACCGAATATGAATGGTCCCATAATGTGAAAGCTCAAAACTGATCAATCACTCCATGTGAATAGGACCTCCAGCAATGTGAACAACTTAAAATGCTACCTTGAAGAGCTGAATGGTCAGCTAGAAAAAAGAAAAGTCCAGCTCCAAGGTTCATGTATGATCGAATACATGCTGCTCATTTAAGGAGTTCAATGAATTTACAAATGCATGCATGTCCAGCAGCCATCTTTCAATGAATCAGCAAATGCATGCAAGGGCTGCCAATATCCATGCCGTCCCATGCATGTACATGTACAAATTAAATTGAACAAATTAATTAGTTTAGAACATCATAAATTCTGTTGGAACAATGACAACTTAATTAAGGCAGTAGCTAAGACAACTTGAATAGCTTATTTGGCTGGACAAATTAATTATCAACAAATAATAAATTTGTCCTAAACTTGACACATTAAAATTATGCACTAACTAGAACAAATTTAAGCTTATTAAAAATGTCCAGAATTTATATACATTAAAATTAAAATTTAATTATTTGAGCTAAAATTTAACTAATTAACTAACTCAATAAATTTATTCCAGCAACTTAAATGCATGAAATTAAATAAATTGAAAACAAGCTCAATGAGCTTGCATTAAGCCGAATTGAGCTCCATTGAGCTAAGGCGAGCTAAGTCAGCTTGTAAGACATTGCACACTGAACTGGTGAGCTGGTCCAACAATATTTGGCCACTCATTCTTTCCAAGCTCGATCAATGTAGCTTGATATAGCTTCTTGGAACTTCTTAGCTTGAGCTTAGGTGATTGGTCCCAATGGCAGCTCCAAGGGATTGGCCACTAGCTCCTTGGTCAAGCTCGCATCACTTGGCAGTTTGATAAACGAGTCATCCATGACGGGTATCCCAATAGGTATACTTTCAAGCATTTGGGAAAAACTGTGACCTTAGCCCCCATTGACGCCAAAACAAGTTTACGAAGACCAAGTGAAGTTAAAGAGAAATGTTGAACAAATGAGAGAAAAAGGAAGGAGTGAGAGATCAAAAGAAAAGAACATCGAGAAAAAGAAAGGAAAAATAAAAAAAAGAGTGAAAAGAATGTGAGAAACGTACGAGATGAAAAAGAAAGAGAATGTGAAAAATTGAATGTCTTTGTAAAAGGAAGTGGTGTACGAAAGGCATTCTTGATGAGACAACCGATCCTTGTGCTTATGTACAAGGAAACATTGTTTAATACTAACGACTTAACCAAAAATCCCCCTCCTATTGATGTGTCTCTTCTTGATACGACCCGCCCCCGGGAATGGCTATTGTTTCAGCCTACAAGCGAGGCTCGTCGTGTTTGCAAGTTGGACGTAGCTCAATTTTATTTTGTGGAGCTTCATTTAGCTCGTTTCCAGCTCTTTACAAGCTCAATGAGGTCGAACTAGCTCAATAAACTCATTTTAGTTTCCTTTAGTTTTGCATTTTTATTTTGCTGGAATAAATTTTAGTTAATTTAGTTTAAGCTAATTAACTAATTTAACTAGGTGTTAATTGTGTCTTTAAGTCATTTAATGTATCTTATTATTTTCGGCATTAATAAGTTGAGTTAATTAATTTGTCTTGATCTAGTTAAATTAAAGATGTCTTGATTTTATTTAGTTTGTCTAAATTTATACATGCATTAAATCTGTCCAGCCGAATTTATGTGTCATGTTTATTAATATTCAAGTTGTCACAATGTTAATTAGGATGTTCACATTATGTTTTTAATTAAGTTCATTTGTGTTATGTAGGTGCACCCGAATTTGAAGATACATTGGGCAGATTCATGCATGTAGATTCAATGAATGTGAAGGTGCATGTGCAGCTGGTTTAATGCATTAAAGTTGATTAATTTTAGTGTTTTTCAAGGCAACTATTCGGCCAAAAGTGTCCAAGTTGTTCATCCCTCCAAGCTTGGCCGATTCTCTTCTCAAGGGAGCATAAAGGCTGTTCACACCATGGCTGTTCGGTTCAGCCATGTTCACACCATGGGGACTCTTCAAAACCTTCCATTCACACCCCAAAAAGGCTGCTCAAGTTCTCTTTTAATGCTGGTCGTTTTTCATCAAGAGTTGCCTAATGAATGAGTCAATTAAACTCATTAGGTGAACTTGGCTGCTACATGAATCTCTGAAATTCATTTGATCAATTTGGAAGCTTTAATTTTGGTCACCATTCAGCCGAATCTACATTGGCCAATATACATGGATTTAAGCTGAATTTATTTCAATGTTTGCTTAGATATTAAGTCTTGAACTTGTCTATTCGGCTACTAGTCACTCAAGCTATAAATAGTTGCTGAATTTCTTGTAAAGGGACTTTTGGCCATTTTGATTATTGAATTAAGTATTTTGTGAGGAATTCTTCTCTCAATTTCGTCCAAAGACTTAGTTGGCTTATCTACTAGTTAGTGGCGTCAACCTTTGTTCTTTGCATCCTGAACTTATCACTTTCACCCAAAGTGTGGCATTCATTTGATACCGAGGTTCCTATCTTTGATAGATAGTGGGTCGAGGTCCTTTTTACATCCGTTTTCATCCACCTTAAAGACATATAAGATTCGGGTCAACATTTTTCCTTAGTGTTGGTTCATTCTTGTTTTTTAAGCTTTTCTTTCCATTTCACCTTAAACCGAAAATTCCATACCTTTAATAGTTGTTTTCTTTCTTTCTTAGCCGAAATACCTTACCAATCATTTCCTTTTAACCTTAAATGAACCATAAACACCTTCATTGAACAAATATAACTCTTTGATTCAAGATGATACGGCCACGCCTTGGGCACACTTTTGGACCAGCTCCCTAAGCATTGTTTGCAAATCCATGCAAGCTGAATTAGTTCAATTCCTTCTCATTAAGCTCTGTTTAGCTTGTTTCCAGCTCACTCGAGCTCAAGTCAACTCATTCAAGCTCAATTCAGCTCAATCTTAACCCAATGAGCTTATTTTTAGCTTTCTTTAGCTTGCATTTAATTTTCCTGAAATAAACCATTTAATTTGTCTTTAGTTGAATTAGTTGTTTATTTAAGTTAATTAATTTGTTAAATCTGGACAAATAATTAATTAAGTGTTTTAATTATATCTAAATTAAATACTTAATTAATTATGATGTTTTAAATATGTCTGAAATTGTTAATATGTATGGCCAAATTTAATGTGAAAATTATTGAGTTCATATGCTGCTAATTTAATGTGTTTGAAATGCATTTAACTTGCTGATTTAATTTGCTGCAGGTTCATGAACGGATTGGTGCAATGTATGGGAGTGTGCATGCACAATTGAGGTTCAATGGATGGCATTTAAAGGAGCACATGCATTTGGGACGTTCATGCAAGAGGGAGTTGCTGAAAGTTCATGTATTTGAAGATTCATGGATCATATTTATGGGGGGAAATACATGGGACGTTTCATGCATGATTCATGCATTTTCAAGATGACCATTCAAGTATTTTAGGCACATTAATGCCTCATTCAGCCAAGGGAGATGTAGGATCATTAAAGAGCTACACATTCATGGAATTATGGAGATTCTTCAAGGCTAAGGATGCATGAATGCATCAAGTGAAGCATCATGATGGTTCGGCCAATTCATGTACCATCTTCAAGCATGAACTGGATTTTAATGCTATTTGTGTGAACATGTTAAATACCTGTGTGAAAAGAATTTAAGTTAGTGTGAACAAAATAGATGCCGAATATCAATAGGCATTTTAGGCTTATAAATAGCTTACTTGTTTATTATAAAAGGTTACAGAATTTGATTATTGAAAACTTGATTGAGAGGTTTCCTCCTATCCTATTTCGTACGAGTCTCGATCTGACTTATCTAGCGTGCTAGTGGCGTCTATCGTTCTCTTTTGAACTTATCACCTTGCATTGGTGTGGCGTTTAACCCTTCTACAATTTCGCAAATCCACCTTAACCAAATAGAAATCGGGGTGACACTCTTTAGTGTTGAATCGTTTCTGGTGTTTAAGTTCACTTATCCATCCCCACCGAATATCTTATATTTTATCTTTATTATTTTATCCTTAAACCGAGCCAAACAAATTAGCTATCTTTCTCCATCCCCTTGTTGTCAAACCTATCCATATCCTACTTACCCCTTTGTGAACTTATATCCATCACTTTACTACATATTTTTAGCCGATTACAAACAAACCATCCTTTTGGTACGAAACTCCTCATCGACGATCGAGCATCTACGTGAAACGACTCGATTAACCTAGGCCGAATCACATCACAAGATGAACGAAACTTCATCGTTAGGACGATCGGCCAACGAAAACGACTCGAATTCATCAACGAGGCTGGGGTCGTATCACTTCTGCCAGACTTCTAAGACGTATTTTTGAATGACGTGCCAAGCAGGCTACAACCCCTTCGTGGGATCGAGCACCAAATTGATTTTGTGCCCAGGGCTGTGATTCCAAATCGACCAGCGTGCCGAACTAGTCTCGAAGAGACCAAAGAGCTTCAATGACAAATCAATAAACTCATGGAAAAAGGCTACATCCGAGAGAGCCTTACACTTGCGCCGTTCTAGTTTTGTTGGTGCCAAAGAAGGACGGGACTTGGTGCATGTGTGTCGACTGTTGAGCTGTAAACAAAATCACCATTAAGTATAGGCATCCCATACCGTGCCTAGATTACATGCTCAACGAGTTAAGTGGTGCCAAGCTGTTTTCAAAAATTGACCTCAAAAGCGGGTACCATCAGATTCGTATTCGAGAAGGTGATGAATGGAAGACTTCATTTAAAATAAAACACGGTTTGTATGAATGGTTGGTAATGCCTTTTGGCTTAACCAACACCCCTAGTACTTTTATGAGACTTATGAACTATGTGTTGCGATCATTCATTGGTAAGTTTTGTGTTGTGTACTTTGATGATATCCTCATTTATAGTAAGTCGTTGGATGAACATGTAATGCATCTTCGGTCTGTTTTGGAGGTTCTTCGGAAGGAGACCTTATATGCCAATCTTAAAAAGTACACGTTTTGTTCTGACAAAGTGATTTTTCTAGGTTTCATAGTTAGCTCGGAAGGACTCAAAGTGGACCAAGAGAAGATTAAAGCTATCCAACAGTGGCCAAGACCAACGAGTATTAGCCAAGTGTGAAGTTTCCATGGCTTGGCAAGCTTCTATCGGTGCTTTGTACCCAATTTTAGCACGTTGGCCGCACCGTTAACAAGCGTCATCAAGAAGAATTCAACCTTCCATTGGGGCGAAGGGCAAGAAAACTCTTTTACTATTATTAAAAATTGTCTTACTAAAGCTCCATTACTTACACTACCTGATTTTTCTAAAACATTTGAGATTGAATGTGATGCCTCAAGTGTGGGAATCGGGGCCGTGTTAACAAAAGAAAGAAGGCCTATCGCTACTTTAGCAAAAAACTTAATGGAGCCACGTTGAACTACCCAATCTATGACAAAGAAATGTATGCTCTCATTCAAGCTCTCGAGACTTGGCAGCATTACTTGTGGCCGAAAGAATTTGTGATCCACTCCGATCACGAGGCATTAGAGCACATCAAAGGCCAACACAAGTAAAACAAATAGCATCCTTGATGTGATCCGGCCCGATTGATTGAGTCGGGTTCACTTAAGATGCCCGATCGTCGACGAGAAGTATTGGTTGATGTTGAATGGAGATAACTTTATGGAGTTGTTTTAAGCGGAAGTAATTAAAAGGGTTCAAAAATGGCTTGGTTTGGGAAATGGATGGTTCGATTTAACAAAGAAAATAAAGTTTAAGTAGATAGATAAAATGGAATGGAAATTGAACTCAAGCGAAGAACGATTCAATACTATGTAAAGTATTGCCCCGGGACTTATATTGCTTAAGGTGGGTTTAATGGAAGTCGAAGATGGACCTTGACCCGTTACCTATAGAGAGGTAGGAACCAAAGGTATAAAAAGGAGGATGAACGCCACACCAGGATGGTGATAAGTTCAAGAAGTCGGGTTGACGCCACTAGCGAGCTAGATAAGTCAGAACGAGACTCGTACGAAATAGGATAGGAGGAAACCTCACAATCAAGTTTTCAATAATCAGAATTGTCTAACCTTTTTACAAAGAGAAAAGAACTATTTATAGATTACATTAGATAGCCAAATAGACTAAGTAAATTTGGCTTTAATTGAATTAAACTAATCTAGAAATGTATCTTTAAAGGCTATGTCCAAATTCGGCTGAATGGTACTTCAATGGGCAGCTTCATGGCTAAGGAAATGAACTTGAAGGCTTGGTGAATGTATGGGAGAGCAATGGGCATGTCTAGGTTCGGCCAAGGTGTGAATGGACACTCCAATAGATGCCTTTTGGTTGAATAGGTACTTAGGAGATCAATGGACAGCAACCGATGCATGTAAGTGAATATTCATGCATTCTTCCATTCATTGTATTAAATCATTCATGCATCATCTTTAAGGCAACCATTCGTTGTAGGTAGTCATGCATGTACCCGAACATACATTGAACCAGAAATGTTCATGAATCCTCATTAATTATGTTCCCACATGTGGATGTACCTACAAAAGATATAAACAAATTAGATTCAAGGTACATTCAGCTTAAATTAAATAATATCAAGACATATTTAACAAATTAAAATAAAGACATAAATAAAATATAATTAATAATAAATTCGGCTAGCTCAATGATAGTTGAAATTCTTGATGAGCTGAATTGAGCTAGAAAATTCGGTTATGAGCTGTAGTAAAAATAATTAAAATAAAACTATCACTCAAATTATTCAAATAATAAAATTAACGAGCTGGAAAGAAGCTAAATTGAGCTCAAATAGGTGAAATTGAGCTCAAGTGAGCTGATTAAAGTCGAATTGAGCTAAGGGAGCTGGAATTGAGCTGAAATTAGCTTGCACTAAGGTGCATGGTTTCTTCAAGGAGTTGGATCGAGCTTCCCCATCTTCAACGAGCTGATTCTCCTTCCAAAACTTGAACAATAAAGCTGAAACAAGTGTTCATGAAATCGCTTGGACCTAGCTTGGTTCATTGGTCCCTTTGGAAGCTCGAGGGAATCAAGACGAGGACTTGATGGGGCTTGGGGCGTGGTCACATCATCCCCCCCTTCTTCAAAATGACTTGTCCTCAAGTCGAGCTGTTTATTCTCCAGAAAATAATCCGTCTTATGCAACTCTCCTTGAATGAATGGAACAATTAGTCGTTCATAAGCCATTGCAAAAGAACTTACAATATTCGACATTAAAGATGGCAAATGAATCAATGAAAATAGACAACCATTAATCATCAAGAAACGATCAAAACAAATATGTGGATCATGCATAGTCGTATCAAGACGAGTATGAGTCATGTAAAAAGGCAGTTTTAAAACATCATTCTTAAAATCACATGAACAAAACTCCTTCCATATCCATAACTCATCAAATGGTCGAGATGAAAAAAAATATGTTTTCAAGCATTCGAACTTTTCAATTTGCTTCCACAAGTCATTGTTCAAGTAAATGGAATGCAAGTAAGGAGACATGAAATTTAAATCTTCATCACAAACACACAAATGAAAAGTTTCATATGATTCATGATTTCGCATGTTTGGCACTCGCAATTGTCGTTTGGTTTTGTTCTCAACAATGAATTCATCACATTTTCCAAAGAGAAAAATCGTCTTATCATTACTCAAAATGGATTTATCATCATCAAGCAAAATCAAATAATTAACCACAACAGGATTCAAGCGATTTTCAGCAATCAAGGTGTCTTCAAAAATTTTAGTTACATTCGACTTAAGAAAAGATGGTCGCATAACATCAGAATTCATACCTGATTCACCTTTAGGAGTGGAAAATTGAGAATCAATTTTACCTTTTTCAATCAAAGTGAACCTTTTCTCCTTGAGAAGGTATTAAAGTCGAAGCTCATTACACAATCCTTGAAAAACCTGAAACGAAGGGTAAACACAAAGGCAACTTGCACTTTTCGAAGTGTTGGGTTCATAATGCTGAAAGAGGGTAATGTCTCCATAGACGTTGAACTCAAAGGAACAGGCTAAAACACTATTCACATATTGAACATATGTAACGATACTAGGTTCAAAAACATGAGTTGATCTTACCTTTTCAAAATGAAAAATGAATTTCATGTACAGCCACATAAAATGATAAAGAACAATTTTAAATTATAAACAGAGTCTTTAAATTTCAGAGGCCAAACATCAAACAGACATAAATTTGTCGCATAAAATTTAGGATGCTTGAGTTCCGCACATATCAACCTAAAACGATAAATTCCAGGTTTGAACACACGAGTTTGATTACTTACGCCAAAGTGTTTTAGTAAATCAAACATGTCAAACCAAAAGGGTTTTCGTGTCCATAGATACAAACATTCAAATCTCTTTATATTCATCAAATCAAACTTGCACAAATTCATGGATTTGTCACATGACAATAATGGATGCACAAAATTATCATATTTGAAAAATTGAATCGCTTTTCGTGAAAACCCGACATCATGCAAAACCAAATCTTTAGTTTGTCGTTCGTACCGAATAACATCAACCACATTCAAAGAATAGTAATTAATTGAATGAAAATAAGAGAATTTTTTTAAAACAAAGTCATTTTCAACAACTTTCAAACTTGGTGGCCATGACTCGGTTTTTAAAAATTCCTTACCTCGCTTACCTTCAAGCTCGTGTGGTTCGATTTCAACTTCATCCTTACCTTTTTCGGTCATGCAAAAACGTCGCTCGTTAGGAAGATATTGAAGTTCATATTCGTCACTGAGATTTGTCGGAACCTGAAAAGAAGGAACAGAACAAAAACAAACATCACGGAGGTTAGTTAAAATTTCGTTCTCTTTTTCTTGTTCTCGCTCACTATCTTCATTTTCTCTCGTTTCTTCTTCAACATCTTTTTCTTTTTCAATTTTTTTCTCAATCTCAATTTCTTTTTCAATTTTCTTTTCTTCCTTTTCTTTTTCTCTCACTATTTTGATTTCTTTTTCTTTTTCATTACAATGTGCGGATGACACGAAAGAATCAAAGAGATAATCATTTGGCTCAAAGAAAGAGAAAATATTTTCATAAACTTCTCGTCCATTTCTTCGGGAATAATCCTTTGGGAAGGACTTCTTTGAAGCATACGAGGAATAGCTCGTCCTTTCTCGCTCATCTCGAGTGATTTTTGACTCGAAGTTTTCTTCTCGCGGTCTCGAAAGCCTTGTTGAATAGGAGTCTTGATATGTGTCTCTTCTCGAATAATATCGTCGTGATGAACTTGACTCTATTTCTCGACTCGGTGGAGTTTGCTTCCGTCGGGCTTTTTCCTCCACTCGGTCCAAACGTCTTTTTAATGGGCTTAGTTTTTCATCCAATATTCGGCCCATCTCGTTCACCAAGTATTGAAATTCATCGGTAGAGAATTCTTCTTGAGACATGATTCAAGAAAATGTTAGAAAATCGAAAGATAGAATAAATAGTAAGTGAACCTCACCAATTCAAAATCCTCACCAATCTCTCACAAAGAAATAATGATTTTCACTCGCACTCGTGTTTAGACTCAATTTTTGGCTTTTTCTTTTGATGTATTTCACTCTTGCCTTTTACCACTCGACCTCTTCTGATACGGGGTTGCGCACGGACCAAGATCGAGTTGCCAAGTCACGAGAAACTCATACGAAAACCCTAAACAATTAGATCTGAAACGAAATAGAAAATTAAAAGATTAGATTTTTGAATTTTCAGATCTGAAATAAAATCCCCAAAACAGTAAAGAATCAAATAGAGAATAGAAATAAGTGTTAATAAGGAATCTTGAAACCCTAGAAGAGATTGCGATTCTGCCCAATTGAACACCCAGATAGTTTTCCCCAAATTTCGGCAATCTAATTTCTCCCAAAAAGAGTATGGATGAATCGGCAAGAACCCTAGAAATTGGGGATTTTTGGGCTAATTCCTTAAGATAGAAAAAGGCTGAAAACACAATAAGAGCAGAAAATAAATTAGATAAAGATTCGGCACAAGCAGAAATAAAGAAAGAATTGACAGTAAGAAATTAAAAGATAAGTCCTAAGAAGCCTTGAAATCCCGAAAGATCTCACAACTCCCTTCAAATGGCTCTAATCTCCCCTCCAAAGAATATCAATGGCAAGAAGAAGGTTGAAGATGGCTCCCACAATAAAAAAGATTGTTAAAACAACTTCTAAAGAAAACTCAAGAGAGAAATCTTGGAGAAAACTCAAAGAAAATTCTGCTCTCAACAAATCTGAAATTTTAATAATAATGATAAGTGTTTAACAAGGTGGACAGCCATGCCTTTAAATAGGCCTTATAACTAGTCCTAATCTAATTAGAAAACTAAAATAAAAAAAACTCCTAATTATTTTAATATGGAAATTTGGTCAAAGGTCATTTTATCTGGGACTCTTGGACTGAATATTGACATAAAAATTTAAACTAAGTAAATAAATAAATAAATAAAATAAAAATAAAACTTTACAACTTGGGCCACTTTGACAATTTGGCCTGATTTTCAACTAAGTATGGATGGATTTCTTGATTGGGCTGGGAATTTGCTTATTGGGCCTCGTCTTCAAGAATTTGGGCTTTTGTGACTCGTATCATTCCCCCCTTCCTCAAAAAGATTCATCCTTGAATCTGAAAAATCAAATGAACTCGACTTTCCTCTATCGAACGGGACTAATGGCAATTGAGTCCACTGAGAAGAATAGCCATGAGATAGTAAATAGCAACGGAAATAAGCTTGTAGTCCAATCATAAGCATAATAGAACAGGTATAACGCATGTGAATGGACAGATTCAGATTACCATGCAAACAATCTAATTTACTCACCACTGCCTCGTCAAATATTTGAAACAAAGATGGACATGTTTTAAGGCATTCAGTCGTCTCACATTGTTCCCACAAACCATGAATAAATTGCGAGTAATAAATCAAATGGTAAACATAATCGTCACAAGTAGGTATTTGAAAAGATTCACATGGTTCACAGAGTTGCATAATCATACCATGCATTAATCGACGGTCTATAGATTCACTCACACATGCATTATCAAAAACAAGAATCTTTTTATCAACCATCAAAACAGATAGATCATCAATAAATAAAATAGGACAGTCAAGCACGTTTCGATCTAAGTGTTCATCAACACGATCTTTATCACTATCCGAGGAGTACAAAAGTGTTTCAAAGGTTTCAAGCATCTTACCTCGATAAGCAGAAGAATAAGGGTCGATTTTACCTTTTTCATTTAAAACAAACCTTCGCTCATCGGGGGCATAGTGTAGTCGAATCTTCGTTGTTGAGTTAACGTTTGTCAAATGGAACTCAAACTTCATGTACAACCACATAAACTGTTTAAGGCACGAATATAAATTGAAAACAAATTTGGAAAATTTCGTTACCTTATTCTCCAAAACAGATTTGGACAAATTCAAGGATTTTACACAAGGTAAATCAAGAGAATAACAAATCACGCTTCTTTTCGTAATGACTTTATCAACCACAATCGAAGAGTAACAATTAATCGGATCAAAATGAGGGGATCTTTTAAGAACTAAGTCACCAAAAGTTTTATCAATAATTTTCAAATCTGCACTGGACTCGGTTTCTAAAATTTCCTTACCTCGCTTACCTTCGGGATCATGTAGTGTGATTTCATCTTTGCTTAAGTTGATCGTATGAAAGCGTCTTTCATTTGAGAGGTATTGAAGTTGAAAGTTATCTTTCGATCTTTCGGGAGCCTGAAAAGTAGCAACACAAGAAAAATTCATATCTTGGTTAGTGGAAACATTCCTCATTACCCTTTCCACGTCTTTTTCTTTTGTTTCTTTTTCTAATTCATTTTCTCTTCTTTCTCCAGTTTCTTTTTCACTCTCAATCTCTTTTTGCTCTTTTTCATTCTCTTTTTCTTTTTCCTCACTTGTTTTAACAGAATTTTTCAGTTTGATTTGGTCATCATGGACTTGTTCCGGAGTGAGCGGCACTAAGGTGAGTTTCTTTCCTTGATGCTTGAAAGAATACCTATTGGTACGACCATCGTGAGTGACTTTTCGATCCAGTTGCCATGGTTCTCCTAGCAACAAATGGCAGGCTTGAATAGGCATTACGTCACACACAACTTCGTCTTGATACTTACCGATAGAAAAGGCGATGCGCACTTGTTGAGTGACCCTAAATTGGCCTTCGTTGCTAAGCCCTTGTAGTTGATAAGGTTGTGGATGCTTGGTAGTGGTTAAGCAAAGCTTTTCCACCATCGTCGTGCTGGCTATGTTTGAGCAACTTTCACCATCAATAATAACTCTACAAAGCTTACCTTGTACATGGCAGCGAGTATGAAAGAGATGTTCTCGTTGCTGCTCGCTCTTTGGTTTTGCCAAAGAAGGTTGTCCACGATCATGAAAATCATCATCCATTCTAGGGACACGTCGAGGGCCGCGCCTATGGGGCTGGTTATTCCTATCTTCCCTGATTGGATCTCGATATTGAAGTTCTTGATTCATTCGTACCTCATTCAAAGTAGTATTCAATGCTTGAAGGGTAGCATTTATTTGTGTGATTGAAGCAGCGTGTCCTTCTAACTGTTGTTGGACTTCCATAAGTGTATCATTATGGTCATCTTTAGACATCTTCCAAAAAAGCTGCAAAAATAAACACTCAACACTCAAAAATAAAAGTTATCAAACCTCACCGTTAATCACTCAAAAAGAAAAAATCAAATTCTCAATGAGGTCGAATTCAATCTTGTGAGTTCTTTATCAGAGTTTATATCAACCAATTAGAGCGTGTGAACCAAACTACCAAAGAATCCTAATTTGCACTAGGATGCCAAAAACTGACGAGACACCAATTGATTCGTGTTGCACCGAGGAAGAAGTTGTGCACACGTTTAAATCCTACTAACACAAGAAACAAGAAGGTGTTAGATAACGTAAAGGAAGAATAAAGGTAAACAAATGAAAACCTACAGCTAAGAATCAATAAAAATTGCTGAAAACAGAAAACCCGAAAAACTGCGGAGTAACTTGACAACTTCGTTCGAGGTGTTCCCGATCTCCAAAAATCACGAAATTAAATCTGGAGTGTTCTTATATATTGAATTTTTGATCTGGAAATTTTGGGCACCAAATTCAACCCGCTGAATCTTTTTTAAAATTTTTATTGAATTTCGTCTTTTTTTATTATTTTGACTTTTTTGACTGATTTTTTTGTAGGAATAATTTTTTTATATTCAATCACAGTGCCAAAAACATGTATGTAAAATTTCAGATCAATCGGACAACGTTTACCCACTCAAATGAATTTTTTTGAACAATTTTTCTGGGTAAAACTGCTGTTTGTGCTTTAAAAAATAGAGATCAGTTTAGAAATCAACCAAGAACACCCAAAACGCCCAAAATCTGATACCAAATGATATGGGGTTGCGCGCAGACCAAGATCGAGTTGCCAAGTCACGATAAACTCCTACGAAAACCCTAAACAATTAGATCTGAAACGAAACAGAAAATTAAAAGATTAGATTTTTGAATTTTCAGATCTGAAATAAAATCCCCAAAACAGTAAAGAATCAAATAGAGAATAGAAATAAGTGTTAATAAGGAATCTTGGAACCCTAGAAGAGATTGCGATTCTGCCCAATTGAACACCCAGATAGTTTTTCCCAAATTTCGGCAATCTAATTTCTCCCAAAAAGAGTATGGATGAATCGGCAAGAACCCTAGAAATTGGGGATTTTTGGGCTAATTCCTTAAGATAGAAAAAGGCTGAAAACACAATAAGAACAGAAAATAAATTAGATAAAGATTCGGCACAAGCAGAAATAAAGAAAGAATTGACAGTAAGAAATTAAAAGATAAGTCCTAAGAAGCCTTGAAATCCCGAAAGATCTCACAACTCCCTTCAAACAGCTCTAATCTCCCCTCTAAAGAATATCAATGGCAAGAAGAAGGTTGAAGATGGCTCCCACAATCAAAAAGATTGTTAAAACAACTTCTAAAGAAAACTCAAGAGAGAAATCTTGGAGAAAACTCAAAGAAAATTCTGCTCTCAACAAATCTGAAATTTTAATAATAATGATAAGTGTTTAACAAGGTGGACAGCCATGCCTTTAAATAGGCCTTATAACTAGTCCTAATCTAATTAGAAAACTAAAATAAAAAAAAACTCCTAATTATTTTAATATGGAAATTTGGTCAAAGGTCATTTTATCTGGGACTCTTCGACTGAATATTGACATAAAAATTTAAACTAAGTAAATAAATAAATAAATAAATAAAAATAAAATAAAACTTTACAACTTGGGCCACTTTAACAATTTGGCCTGATTTTCAACTAAGTATGGATGGATTTCTTGATTGGGCTGGGAATTTGCTTATTGGGCCTCGCCTTTAAGAATTTGGGCTTTTGTGACTCGTATCATCTTCTCTCAATTTCGTGATTTGTCTCGATAGACTTAATTTGCTGCTTGAGGGTCGGTTTCAAAATGGGTTACAAGGGATAACGTCGGGTGTAGGGTAGGCTAAATAAAGAAAAAATTGGTTTAAAGTGTGGCGTTGGGATGGGTAAATAATGGTAGGAAGGGAAACTTGATGATCGGAGTAATAAGAGATGAAAATAAAACTTACAAGACTTTTCACTTTTTTTTGTTTTTTTTTTACTTTTTTTTTTTTTTTGCTCACTTCTTTTTCTTTTTTTTTGAATTTCGATTTTTTTTATACTCCAATACAATAGTAAGGTAAATACAATAAAGAAAAGAGAAAATAAAATAAAATTACAACTCGAGATTTTTTTAATTTTTTTCTGAAACTTTTTTTTTACAAACCTATCTTTCGAGATAGCTACGAACGTCGGTGCTCCTCGTTTTGCAAGCTCTGATACCAAATGATGTGATCCGGCCCGATTGATTGAGTCGGGTTCACTTAAGATGCCCGATCGTCGACGAGAAGTATTGGTTGATGTCGAATGGAGATAACTTTATGGAGTTGTTTTAAGCGGAAGTAATTAAAAGGGTTCAAAAATGGCTTGGTTTGGAAAATGGATGGTTCGATTTAACAAAGAAAATAAAGTTTAAGTAGATAGATAAAATGGAATGGAAATTGAACTCAAGCGAAGAACGATTCAATACTATGTAAAGTATTGCCCCGGGACTTATATTGCTTAAGGTGGGTTTAATGGAAGTCGAAGATGGACCTTGACCTGTTACCTATAGAGAGGTAGGAACCAAAGGTATAAAAAGGTGGATGAACGCCACACCAAGATGGTGATAAGTTCAAGAAGTCGGGTTGACGCCACTAGCGAGCTAGATAAGTCAGAACGAGACTCGTACGAAATAGGATAGGAGGAAACCTCACAATCAAGTTTTCAATAATCAGAATTGTCTAACCTTTTTACAAAGAGAAAAGAACTATTTATAGATTACATTAGATAGCCAAATAGACTAAGTAAATTCGGCTTTAACTGAATTAAACTAATCTAGAAATGTATCTTTAAAGGCTATGTCCAAATTCGGCTGAATGGTACTTCAATGGGCAGCTTCATGGCTAAGGAAATGAACTTGAAGGCTTGGTGAATGTATGGGAGAGCAATGGACATGTCTAGGTTCGGCCAAGGTGTGAATGGACACTCCATGTGACAGCCCAAAATTGACCCTAGTTGGGAAGTGGTTTCGGGACCACTAAACCGAGTCATAAAAATAATTAACCGTCATAATTGATGCTCATTATATGTACATGTGCATGTGTGAAAATTTCGTGTTTGAATTTTGTTAATTGTAAGTGAATTTTATCAAATAGGACTTATGTGAGAAAATTTTGAAATGTGATAGGTCAAAGCATAAGGATCTATTAGTGCATGAAATAAAAAGGGGGGACTTGCATGTCAATTTCCCCCCCTAAATAGTAGTGGCCGGCCATGACAAGGTGGATAGACAAATTGTGATGGGTAAAACATATTATGAAAAGTTTATGACAACATGTTGTGTTAAGAACAATAAAATATGAGGGGAGTAGGAGGAGAAACCAAAGTTGTTTCATCCTTGCTCCCCCATTTTGCCGAAACTAGAAGAAAAAAAAAAGAAGGCTTCATCCTCTTTGTTCTTCTTGACCGAAAAATCAAAGGAAGAAGAAAGAGTTCTCTTGCTTTATGTTCGGTTTGGATGAGGATTAAGAAGAGGTAAGTACCTTGAAATTCTTGGAAAATTTTGTATAAAGAAGGTGGTTAGTTCAAGTTCTAATCATTCCATGGCTTAAGTTTTGATTGTTAGGAGGTTTGATATTTGGCGAAGTAGTTTGAAGCTCTTAGCACATATATTTTTTCTTCTTCTTTCTTGAAGGTTGAAATTTGGGTTGTTATTAAGGAGGTGCCGAATGTGGTCCTTGAAGGGCCTTGAGGAACAATATATGTGGCTTGGGTTATAACATTCGGCCATGGTAGTTTGAGGATTAAGGATTTTATTTCTTGTTAAAATTGGATGAATCTTAGTGTGTGAGTGTTTGAACTAACTAAGGATCAAATAGATGCATGGGTACAAAGTAGGAAGAATCGGCTACTATGGTTGATACTAATGCCGAATGTGAAAATGTTATATTAAATAATTATGTGATTTGAGTTAATAATATGAAAAGAATATTTAGATGTATTATAATTGATTAAGTATTAAATCAAAAGTTGCTAAAATTGCCATTTCTTTAGCCGAATATGTGTTTGATCAATGAGAATTTGAGAATATAGGT